>NC_091168.1:24315298-24375298 GCF_040958095.1 Procambarus clarkii | reverse complement strand
ATTCGTGGTTCATCTCTCAGCTTCTCTGGCCACAACGCTCTCCCCTCCTCCCCCTCTCCCCCTCTCCCCCTCTCCCCCTCCCCTCCTCCCCCTCCACCTCTCCCCCTCCCCTCTCCCCTCCTCCCCCTCTCCCCCCTCCCCCTCCCCCCCCCCCTCTTCCTGTTTCAGCCATATTTTTCTTATCATTTTCCTAGCGTCACATCATCCTATCATCTGGATCATCCTTGCCCACAAATTCCTGCACAATTCGCCAAAATAAACAGTATATGAACTGGGAAATTAATCAGGAATGGATTAGTTTTTTTTTTTTTCCAAACATGTGGAAAATTACTGTGAATATGTGACGAGTGCGTACATATTATTTTTGTTACATATAAAGATGACAGGTTTGTCGTTTTTGTCTACACATCGGATAATGCTCGTTAGGTCTGTGAGTAATTATGTCGAGAATATATGTTGATTGATATTGGATCATTGCCACAAGTGGCATTGATCAATGGGTAATGCTTGTCCAAACAGCGGCCGACCCCCCAAAGACGGGTTCATCAATGTTCATTCAAATATATATATATTTTTTTAAATATAAATAAATATTTTATTTATCTGAGCATATTATGCACTTTAGGCGTAGGTTAGGTTAGGTGTTTAGGTTCTGTTGACGATTATTTGTATTTGGAGTAAGTGGGTGAAGCATTTATCGAGTTGTGGTTCGAACAGAGGACGTGAGCGAAGCACTTGTTCGGGAAGTGTCCGGACGTCATCAGTTGGGAGTTGTGTGTAAAAGCCCGCCCTTCAAACAAAGACCCAAAAGTGATTCCATGCACCCGCCAATCCTCCCTGTTTATGAATGAAAAGCGGTTTACACACGACTCACAACTGCTGACGTTCGCACACTTCCGGAACAAGTGCTTCACTGACGAATTTTGTTCGAATCACAACGCTATAAATGCTTCACCCACGTACTACAAATACAAATAATCGCCAACAGAACCTAAACACCTAACCTAACCTAACCTATGCCTATATATGCATAATATGCTAATATATTATGATATTAATTTATACTTGAGAAAATTCCCGTTTTGAATGAACAGCATGTTAAAATTTATGAATGCGTCTGTGGGGTCGACCGCTGAATGTAATGGACTTTGAGTCGAGGATGGGTTGGGAGTCGTGTGTAAAAGCCCGTCCTTCAAACAAAGACCCAAAAGTGATTCCATCCACCCGCCAAACCCCCTGTTTATGAATTAAAAACGGTTTAAAACACGACTCATAACTGATGACGTTCGAACACTTCCGGAACAAGTGCTTCGCTCACGTCCTCTGTTCGAACCACAACTTAATCCTGACCCCTTCCAAGTGTTATATAGGCACAATGTCTTGGTGCTTTCCCCCTAATAGTTCTTCATCCCCCTCGTCACCCTGCTAACAGGGGGGGGGTGAATGGTCGTCTGCTACTGTACCAACCCGTAATAAAGAAGAACAAGTACTTGAAAAATACCTCAGAAGCCCAGTACTCTGCTTATTGATAAAAGGATGTAACATCCTTTGAACAAAGCACAGAATGAAATATTTGTGAACAAAAGAAAGTTATTGTAAATCAGTCCCCAAAACCGCCTTCGTTCTGTTTATGTTACAGGGAAAATATATATATATATATATATATATATATATATATATATATATATATATATATATATATATATATATATATATATATATATATATATATATAGCGCACTGGACGGGGGACTTGCTTGTTCAAATAGTGTCCGCGCCTGAAAATAGAACATAAAGGCCAGTTGAATATTATGGGCTTTAATGGATACCTTTGAACTGTAAACTGGACAATTTATTAACTCGTATATCTAATGGGTTTGATCTCTGTACATGTTTTACTATTCAATCCCAAGGGGGGGGGGGGGGAATTCGCCAGCAAGAGGTGGTCGTTATAGGTTTTAGTGCAATTAGCATTGACGTCAACAGCCTACACATACACACACACACTTACAGAACACTCACACATGAACATGTGCGCATGCATGCATGCACACACACATAAATGAGCTCTCTCTTTCAGTCAATTTCTGCACGAATTTCATAGTGTGTGTGTGTGTGTGTGTGTGTGCGTGTGTGTGTGTGTTGAGCTTGGGTTCGTTGGTTCCGCCTCTCGACGGTCAATCAACTCATGTACAGGTTCCTGATCCTGTTTGACTCTATCATATTTATATAAACTGTGTATGGAGTCGGCCTCCACCACATCACTTCCTAGTGCATTCATTCTATTTGTTAACTACTCTGACACTGAAACAATTATTTCTTACGTCTCTGTGGCTCATTTGGATATTAGATTTACACCTAAGTGTCCCCCTTTTTTTATCGTGTACCACCAGTGTTAAATGGTTTGTCTATCTACCCTAAGAATTTTGTAGGTGGTAATCATGTCTCTCCTAACTCTCCTAACCTACGCTTCGAGCCTGGCCCTAGGCCGGGCTCGAGGAAGGCTTCTGAAATTCTCTCTCCAGGTAGCTCGTTTGTCTTCCAGTGACGTGAAGTTTAATCCAAGTACTCTTTCTTCGTAGTTCATACTCCTGGAGCCGCATACGCTAGAATTGGTCTGACATACGTAGTATACAAGGTTTTGAATGATTCCTTACAAAAGTTTCTGAAGACAGTTCTTATGTTGGCCAACCTGGTATATGCACTCCGTTCACCTGGGCTGTAGGAGACTTGAACCGTGGACCCCACGTGTGAGGCCGAAGCTCTTTCGACCGAGCTATTGAGTGCTCTTAATAAGGAAAGGTTTAGCATATGCACCTCACGATATTCTTTTGATGTGAGCTTCTGGGGACAGGTCTGAATGGGGTGTCAATTCTCAGATCTTTCTCTTCTGATTCTTGAAGGATTTCGTCTCCCAAATAGTTCCTTGTGTCTAGCCTCCTGCTCCCCTACAACTATTTTTCTTATATCTGCTTGAGTTGAACTCTAGTAGCCATTTGTTGGACCATTCCTTCAGTTTGTCGTGGTCATCTTGTATGTAGGCTTTTGCTGTCCTTCTCTGTCTTAATCCTTCTCATAATTTGAGCATCGTCAGCTAGCCTTGAGAGGAATGAGTCTATGCCCTTTGGGAGATCATTTACATGTTACAAATAGGATAGATCCGAGTACAGAATCTTGTACTCACTTAATTGTACTCACTTAATTGTACTCACCTAATTGTGCTTGCGGGGGTTGAGCTTTGGCTCTTTGGTCCCGCCTCTCAACTGTCAATCAACTGGTGGGACTCCGCTGGTGACATCTCACCGTTCTGAGATCTCCCCCCCCCTCACAGTAACTTTGCTTTCTGTTGCTTAGTCTCTCCCTTATCCACAGGAGGACTATAGTCGTTACTCTTGCCTGTTTCCCCCAACTTATGCACCAGCCTCTTAGTGGGGTACTGTGTCAGAAGCTCTATAACAGTCCAGGAAAATGCAGTCTACCCACCTTTCTTGCTTAATTGTTGTCACCTGGTCATATAATTCTATTTAACCTGTGAGGCACGAGTTGCCATCCCTGAACAGTTGGTGTACTGTCCTTTTGGTCTCCTGTCACCTGTTCCCATTTCCATAACCTTGCACTTACTGGTGTTGAACTTCAGTATCCATTTCTCGTACCAACTCTACAGCTTGTTTAAGTTGCCTCGGAGAATCTTACTAGCCTCATCTGTCACAACTCTTCTCATTAGATTTGCATCGTCTGCAAACATTGACACGTAGGAGGCCTGTTGACAGGTCATTTGCATAAATGAGAAATAGCATGGTCTGAGCACTGGTCCTTGAGGTACGCCGCCCGCTCGCTACCTTAAGTTGTTGTTGTTAAGGATTCGCTACCTGGAACAAAAAGCTCCAAGTAGCACGGGCTATGGTGAGCCCGCAAAAGGGGCCAACCTTAAGGCAATCTAACTTTTCGCCTCTCACAATTGCTCTCTGAGTCCTGATTTCTTACACAATTGTTTATCCATGTTAGTAGTTATCCGCTTATTCCCGTCTACCTCTCGATTTTGTGTGGTAATATCCTTAGAGGTACTGTGTCAAAGGCTTTTTGGTAGTCCTGTAATACGCAGTCTGCCCAACCTTCTCTGTCCTGCCTTATTTCCATTACTATATCATAGAACTCCAGTAGACTCACCAGGCACGTAACCTCATTTTCTCTAGATGTGTAACTAGTCTTATTCCGTATTATTCTTTGAAGTGCTTTGCAAAGGGGTGCTCGTCAGTGACACTGATCTGTAGTTAAGTGCCTCTTCTCTATCTCCTTTCTTGTAAATTGGCACCACATGTGCCTTCTTCCAGCATGTTGGGCAATTCTCCGTTTCTGACTTATTAAAGGTCCTTGCTAGTGTTACGCCGAGGGGGGGGGGGCTGTGCCTCGTGTTTTAAGATAATTGGTGTATGTTGTCTGGTCCAACAGCTGTAGTTACGTCTAGTGATGCTAGTTGCTTCCTCTCTCTGTTGTTACCTCAATATCTGAGGTAAGGTATATATATATCTATATCTATATAATATATATCAATATCTTTCATCAAGGGTAACCTCCTCTCCTACCACTGGGAAAGGAGTCTAGCAAGTCTCTATAGCATTGGGAGCAGATCAGGCTCAGTTGTGAACACTCTATGGAAGCTGGCATCGAGTTTTTTTGCAGATTTCTTATCATTTCTAATATATTCACTTTCCTCTTTTTTTTTTTTTAGCCTGATTATTTGATGATGCACTGTCAATTTCGTTCTTATGTGACTGTGTAGGAGTTTGAGTATTTACCTACTTGTAGGTTAATACTGAAATGCTGAAGTGTGTGTGTGTGTGTGTGTGTGTGTGTGTGTGTGTGTGTGTGTGTGTGTGTGTGTGTGTGTGTGTGTGTGTGTGTGTGTGTGTGTACTTACCTAATTGTACTTACCTAATTGTGCTTGCGGGGGGGGGGTTGAGGTCTGGCTCTTTGGTCCCGCCTCTCTACTGTCAATCAACTAATGTACAGGTTCCTGAGCCTACTGGGGTCTATCCTATCTACACTTGAAGCTGTGTATGGAGTCAGCCTCCACCACATCACTGCCTAATTCATTATATTTGTCTACTACTCTGACACTGAAATTATTCTTTTGAACGTCTCTATGGCTCATTTGGGCACTCAATTTCCACCTGTGTCCCTTAGTGCGTGTGTCCCTTGTGGTAGATAGCCTGTCTTTATCTACCCTATCAACTCCTCTGAGAATCTTGTATGTGGTGATCATGTCCCCTGTAACTCTTCTGTCAAAGGTACTCTCTTAAGAGCTTCTTAAGAGCAAAATGTGTGTATATGTGCGCGCGCGCATGTGTGTGTTAAGGAGAACATGTCTTAGGAGCAAAATGGTTCACTAAGTGCTAATCATAATATAATATACATCCCGTTCGCAGGTGAACTTAGAAAGTTTAGCATGCGCGAGTCTGTAGCACTGAAGGTGAGAGACCACAAAGCCTTCGTGCTAAGATCCTGTTCAATGCTTGCCGGCCCAGCAAGATGCATGTTCCACCCCTCTCCCCCTTCCCCATTCCTTCCCTGTGGTACCCAAGCACTCTCCTTACCTGAGGTACCCAAGCACTCTCTTTACCTGAGGTATCCAAGCACTCTCTTTACCTGAGGTATCCAAGCACTCTCTTTACCTGAGGTATCCAAGCACTCTCCTTACCTGAGGTATCCAAGCACTCTCCTTACCTGAGGTATCCAAGCACTCTCCTTACCTGAGGTATCCAAGCACTCTCCTTACCTGAGGTATCCAAGCACTCTCCTTACCTGAGGTATCCAAGCACTCTCCTTACCTGAGGTATCCAAGCACTCTCCTTCCCTGAGGTATCCAAGCACTCTCCTTCCCTGAGGTACCCAAGCACTCTCCTTACCTGAAATATCCAAGCACTCTCCTTACCTGAGGTATCCAAGCACTCTCCTTACCTGAGGTATCCAAGCACTCTCCTTCCCTGTGGTACCCAAGCACTCTCCTTACCTGAGGTATCCAAGCACTCTCCTTACCTTGCCTTGGACCATTATGACTCGCCGTAAGAAGATGACTTTTGCCATGTGTGTGTGTGAGGAACTTGCTAATGAACGTATGAATGCTACTCAACTGAAGCATCTCTCATCTCACACACACATATTGCTGTTGAGACTATTACCTGTCTCTTTGAGTGTTGTGACGGGTTCTTTCATCTTGATGGGCCGTCCTTCCTTCCTTCTTTCCTTTCTTCTTTGGCTGTCTTTGTTCTGTCTCATTCCTCACACTATTGGGTTTTCTTCAGGCAGATCAAGTCCCTTATAGAGTGAGATCTCCTCAGTCATCTGGCTTGCATCTCAGGTACACAGTCTTGCATCTCAGGTACACACAGTCTTGCATCTCAGGTACACACAGTCTTGCATCTCAGGTACACACAGTCTTGCATCTCAGGTACACACAGTCTTGTATCTCAGGTACACACAGTCTTGTATCTCACGTACACACAGTCTAGCATCTCAGGTACACACAGTCTTGTATCTCAGGTAAACAGTCTTGCATCTCAGGTACACACAGTCTAGCATCTCAGGTACACACAGTCTTGCATCTCAGGTACACAGTCTAGCATCTCAGGTACACACAGTCTTGCATCTCAGGTACACACAGTCTTGCATCTCAGGTACACAGTCTAGCATCTCAGGTACACACAGTCTTGCATCTCAGGTACACACAGTCTTGCATCTCAGGTACACACAGTCTAGCATCTCAGGTACACACAGTCTTGTATCTCAGGTAAACAGTCTTGCATCTCAGGTACACACAGTCTAGCATCTCAGGTACACACAGTCTTGTATCTCAGGTAAACAGTCTTGCATCTCAGGGACCCCCATAGGCAGCTTACAGGAAGGTGAGTTCCAATTGGCTGAGCTCCCACTGCCCGGAGCTCCCATTGGCTCTTTCAAATAGAGGCCCCCTTCTTAACGTTTTTCTTCCTGATGGCAGACGAACAAATAGTTCTATACTTGCATTGCAATGCGCAAATAACTCACAATGACGGAAATGCAACGCATGTTGAAGGTAGTTTATGCAATAGTCAAGAGGAGTGGATCCTACTTCATGTGGATGGTTGAGTAGTTTAGCTTGTCAGTTTGGTCTTTCAATATTCTCGCTGTCTGGGGCAGTGCTCCCTTGCCTAGTGGTCAGGGCTCCCTTCATTGTAGTGGGGTGAATATTCATTTCATTGTACTGGGGTGACGATTCCCTTCATTGTACTGTGGTGAACATGCCCTGTAGTGGACATTAGATTCTGCCTTGACCGGGGAATCGATCCCGGGGTTCCTTGTGGACTTCGATCACAAAACATTGTCTGCTGGGCTGTGTATTCACCTAGTTGTGTTTACCTAGTTGTGCTTGCGGGGGGGGGGGGGGGGTGAGTGCTGGCTCTTTCGGCCCGCCTCTCAATTGTCAGTCAACATTTGTTTTTTTCTCTCACACACACACACACACACGCGCGCGCGCGCACACAAACACACACACACACACACACACACACACACACACACACACACACACACACACACACACACACACACACACACACACACACACACACACACAGGAAAGAGCCTGTGACAGCTGACTAACTCCCAGGTACCTATTTACTGATAGGTAACAGGGCCATCAGGGTGAACGCAACTCTGCCCATTTGTTTTCCCCCCATCGCACGAACCCAAGGATTACGAGTCCCCAAGCGCTGTCTACTCAGCTACAAGCCCCACCCCACCCCCTTTTGTGTGCGTGTATGGAGGCGTTTACACCTCCTCTCTCACACACACTAGGGGGGGGGGGGTGTTAGTATTGTTGGGGACGGTAACACAAGACACTCGAACCCCGGACAAACACTTGACATGTCTGGCAGAGTAATCGTACACTTCCTCCTACTTGAGCTCATCCGTCTCTCTCTCTCTCTCTCTGTCTCTCTCTCTCTCTGTCTCTCTCTCTCTCTGTCTCTCTCTCTCTCTGTCTCTCTCTCTCTCTCTCTCTCTCTCTCTCTCTCTCTCTCTCTCTCTCTCTCTCTCTCTCTCTCTCTCTCTCTCTCTCTCTCTCTCGCTCTCTCGCTCTCTGTCTCTCTCTCGCTCTCTCTCTCTGTCTCTGTCTCTGTCTCTCTCTCTCTCTCTGTCTCTCTCTCTCTCTCTCTCTCTCTCTCTCTCTCTCTCTTTCCTTCTCTCTCTCTCTCTCTCTCTCTCTCTCTCTCTCTCTCTCTCTCTCTCTCTCTCTCTCTCTCTCTCTCTCTCTCTCTCTCTCTCTCTCTCTCTCTCTCTCTCTCTCAAAAAAGAAAGAGATCAAGACCCCACTGATCTTATTAAATGAAATACCACCATATTTGAAAATGGTTATATATATTTAATTAGTGGATATATCATTAATTAGTGGATATATAACTTTGCAGGGGTGACTAGGTGGGATAGGTATGTGACCAACATAGGTGGGTACAGGCCAGCTCCATTGCTCCTATCAAAAAAAAAATCATTACTAAACGCATGTACATAAATAAATCATATTGTATACAAAAAAATTATGTAACGGGGTGTAGGAGAGGAAAATATCCATGTGTTTAGGGAGGTTCCGCAGGAAGGTCTTCTCTGAATACCAGTTATTCTCTTCACATAGGTTAAGGGTCCCTACAGTTGAACCAGAGGCGGAAGCCCTACGTTATATAGATATATGTATATATATATATATATATATATATATATATATATATATATATATATATATATATGTGTATATGTAATATATATGTATAAACTGTATTAATATATGTGTAACAATGGCACCTTGGGCAGACAGATACTCAGTCTCGTATAGACACATTGACACAATGATACATTGTAAACTTTGACACATAGACACAATGATACATTGACACATAGACACAATGATACATTGTAAACTGTATTCTCGCACACATGAAAATGACTGGTTATTTTCATATATACATTACTCATCACAGCTGAGACGAACTCTGTTACTTTGGAAATAGATAAAAAAAAAATTTGTGAACATTTATCGCTGCACAGAACTTACTTTGAAAATACCCCATTAAGAACTGCAACACGTAATCATTCTGCTGCAAAACTGCAGTGTTGCAGTTTCTGCGCAAAACAGAGTTGTTCGCGACTCAACAACAGCGGGTAATTGCTTCATTTGCGCTTTCATTAGCACAAAATAACCCATTCGTTTTGAATGTTAAGGAGTCGCTTGGCTTTGATGGGTCAACGGTGCTTATATGTTGAGTGCGGAGGCCAGATTTGGTGGGAATAGGTCAGTGTGTGTGTGTGTGTGTGTGTGTGTGTGTGTGTGTGTGTGTGTGTGTGTGTGTGTGTGTATTGGCCCCTTCGATGGTGAGATCACCTTTTGAGATTCCTCGTTTAGGTCTTAAAACCCGTTCGCGCGATGTCTTGCTTCCTTGCATGCTGAGGAACCATGCATGCATGCATGCTTGCAGCTCGTCTTAGTTGGTCTTTGATGTTAGTGCTGATGCTATACCCATCCTCAAGTCTTTATCATCTTCCCCGATCAGGTTGATTGGTTTCCTTTAGGTGTAAATTCCTTCGGGGTCTTCTGTCTCAATTCGACAGTGCCTCAAAGTCTACGAAAGTCATCTTCATCATTAATTCCCCCCCCCCCTTCCTGCTTGTGGTTCAAGACCCGCATGCGGTCGAGACTGCGGCTAATTACCGCAGTGATCAGCCACCTGCGGCCCCCAGCAAGGACATATGTGAACGAGGAGGCGTTCGTTTGGGAGTAGAAGATACAGGTACGTTCCGCTGATATTTGGCGCTCAGTCCTTGTGGGTCGAGCTGTGAGTGTCGACTCTCAAGAGTGTTATATTGAGTTCACCACACGTGTTATATCAACACCACACCTGTAGCTATAACAACACGTGTACCAATAACAACACGTGTACCTATAACAACACGTGTACCAATAACAACACGTGTACCTATAACAACACCACACGTGTACCACACGTGTGCAGGAGATAGTCATGCTTGGTGTATGCAAATCGACGCCTGATTTTCTCAAACACACGATTTTTTTTTTCCCCCTGACGTCCTTGGAAACCTTTTGCTTAGTTCCTTACACACACACGATATTCTTGCTTCCCTGAGAATACCTCTAGTTGCTTGAGCCTCATGATCTCCTTTGATCTCCTTTCGTTGGTCTTTAGCTTTAGGAGCTACGTCATTTTGAGCTTGGTATTCCGTGTATGGGCGGTTGGGTGTACAATACCAGGGTGACAAGGTATTGTACCAAATGTCCATGATTGTCCAAATGTAACAGTTTCCGTGTCGGCGTTTCCGAGTGATAGTCGACCCAGGTGGGTGAATAGGACCTGTTATCCTGTGGGGATTCTGTTTAATCCTGGGACGTTCATCTTGCCCGACCTCGTTCTCAGGAGGAGACATTCGTATTACAGTTGTAGGGTGAGCGTGTCACCCTGGGTCACTCACATGTCACCCTTGTCACCCTGGGTCACTCACATGTGACCTTTGTCACCCTGGGTCACTCACAGGTACATCTTGTCACCCTAGGTCACTCACATGTGACCTTTGTCACCCTGGGTCACTCACAGGTACATCTTGTCACCCTAGGTCACTCACCTCGCAAGCACAGTCTTAAGATGGGCCGCTCGTTAGCTCCACAGACCAAACAAAGCTGCTGATTGCGTCTGGGAGTTGTTTATAAAAAAAACATGTTAATTGAGGTGTTTAAGATTCAGCACTTAGCAACTACATAAGGAGATGGAAGTCTTTGGAGTCGCGGGCCGACCAACACGCTGCTGATGTTGATTAGTTAATATTGTGCACTTAATATTGTGGTCTTTTATCTCTTCTTCTCTCTCTTTTTGTCCAATAATTCCCTCCTCTTCCTTCCTTCTCCTGTATTCCTTCTCTTTTCTCATTATTTCTTTCCCCTTCTCTCTCTCTCTCTCTCTCTCTCTCTCTCTCTCTCTCTCTCTCTCTCTCTCTCTCTCTCTCTCTCTCTCTCTCTCTCTCTCTCTCTCTCTCTCTCTCTTTCTCTCTCTCTCTCTGTCTCTCTCTTTCTCTCTCTCTCTCTCTTTCTCTCTCTCTCTCTCTCTCTCTCTCTCTCTCTCTCTCTCTCTCTCTCTCTCTCTCTCTCTCTCTCTCTCTCTCTCTCTCTCTCTCTCTCTCTCTCTCCTAACAGGTGTAAATTTGTGTGTGTCTTCCTTTTCTTTCTGAGCTTTATAAAATAGAATGTCTTTCAAAGGTTTGAGGTTAGATGCTTGGGGCTAGTCTCATTAAACTTTGCAGGGGGATACTGGTCGCTGTAAGGGGAGTATCATAGGGGGTTATCTAGGTCGGCTTTTATTCCCTCCTTGATGGGGGGGGTATGAACCCTTAGACACGAAGTCAGTGGATGTTAAATGTTCGGCTCAAAGTCCATAGACTTTTACAGTTTTTTAAATATTAGTGTATTCGGACGTTGACATGGTTGATGGGAGTACATATGACATATTCGTGCTCTGGGTACATCTTTTTTTTGGTTACAGTGATGAAGTGAAAATGATTGCAGTGATGGGGCGAGATGGGGTGGGTGTGTAGGGAAGGTGATGGGGGGTAGATGGGGGATGTAAAGATGTTTACAGAGATGGAGACAGTGTGAATTAAAGATAGTTATAGTGATGGGAGGGTGACGGGAAGGGTGTGTGTGTTGGGAGACCTGGGCACCGCCGGTTACCCCCATTTAGTGTACTATTTTGCTCTTGATGATCATAATTCTCATCATCTCTTTCATTCTTCATTTATCATCGGTTAATCTTCTTCCTCCCCTCCTCCCTTATTCCCTCTCATCTCTAATTCCCGTTCTGAACAGTCTTATTCATTTATCTCATTCTTATTCCTTGTGCCTCTGACCTCCTTATTTAGTGTTATTTATTTTATCTCACACCTTATTCCATCTTTCTCCCTGTCTCTTACCTTCTCTCTCCGTCTCTCACTTTCTCCCTGTCTCTTACCTTCTCTCTCCGTCTCTCACTTTCTCCCTGTATCTTACCTTCTCCCTTTTCTCTCCCTGTCTTTCCACATCCATTTATCTCCTATTTCGGCTTATGATCTCAGCATTCTTTGTCCTTGCCTATCTCCCTCTTCTTGAGTCTCTTCATCCTCCTTTGATCTGTTCTAGTGTTTATCAGCCTGTCCACAGTCTCTCTCTCTCTCTCTCTCCTCTCTCTCTCTCTCTCTCTCTCTCTCTCTCTCTCTCTCTCTCTCTCTCTCTCTCTCTCTCTCTCTCTCTCTCTCTCTCTCTCTCTCCCTCTCTCTCTCTCTCTCTCTCTCTCTCTCTCTCTCTCTCTCTCTCTCTCTCTCTCTCCCTCTCCTTCACCCCGCCATTTCCTCCCATTCTGTTTTCTTTCCTCTAACCTTTTATTTGATACTTCTCTTTTATCTCCTTCACCCTCCATATTCTCTCCATTCCATGCTCATATCTTTATCTTTATTTCTTTCCTTCCCTCCACTTCCCGTCACTTCTCTTTTCTCCCCCTTCCATATCCTCCCCCCCCCTTTCCTCTCTCACCTTCTCTTCCGTCCCTTTACCCTTCCCTTCTCCCCCTCGACTCCAGGTTATCTTGCACGGGAGAGATGTGTACTCATTTCCTGAGCATCAGGTGGTGGGATTGAGAGAACAGCCTGCTTGGGTCTCTCTCTCTCTCTCTCTCTCTCTCTCTCTCTCTCTCTCTCTCCTCTCTCTCTCTCTCTCTCTCTCTCTCTCTCTCTCTCTCTCTCTCTCTCTCTCTTGGCGCCTTGAGCCCTGCCCCGTCGCCACCTCATTGGTGGCAAGGTGGGCTACACACTGGCCAAATTTCAGGGGCCATTATTGCCTGTGGGCCAACATTTGCCAGGTGTGATGTGTGTGTTGGCACTCTGTTATCCCCCTCTCTCCCCCCCTGTCAAGATTGGGTGGGGGGCTGTGTGCCCCATCATCTGCTGCATCGTCTTGGTCTGTTTGTGTCTTGTGTTTGTCTTCCCTCTCGGCTTCCTCTGTTTCGAGTTTGTCTTCTGTTTTCTCTTTATATCTCCTTCTCTCCTCCTAGCTCTTCCAGTCATCCTGTTAACCCCTTCCTCCGTTAGTCCCCTTTCACTGTTTATCTCTCTGCTCCCTTCCCGTCTTTCTTCTTTCGCCAATTTCTGCATTTCTCTCACTTTTCGCCTATCTCCACCCTTTCCCTGCCTATCTCCACCCTTTCTCTGCCTATCTTCACCCTTTCCCTGCCTATCTCCACCCTTTCCCTGCCTATCTCCACCCTTTCCCTGCCTATCTCCACCCTTTCCCTCCACCCTACAAAGAACAACACTGTACCCGATGACACTCGCCTCTCACAAGCGGCAGTAGTGCCAGGTTTGTCAGTCTTAACGACCCTTGGCATTGAAATATTAAGTGTTCAGCTTTGATGCCATAATAGTGGGCACGCTAACGAGGAGTATTGGGACGATTTGGCACCACTTTTTTTTTTCGAGGCTAAATGATTGTCGTCGTTGATAGACAGGTGATGTGATGCTTGATTGCAGTATTCAGTAAAATGACAATTTTATATGTATTAGAAGGATGTTCAGTGATGTTTATGGGATAAACATCACTGTTTTTCTTCAGTGTAAGAAGGTGCTTAGTGCTTGAGGGTAGGAATAGCCTATTCTTCTCTGTGTTCTTGGGATGTATATCCCAAGAACACAAATCCTGTCTACCTCAGGTGAGCCCCCTCCTGGGCGCTGCTGATAGGTGTGATGATATCACCTGTGTTGATCCTATCAACACAGGTGATATCTTCATGAAGCATTTAGATTAAAGTTTTTGCAAGAAGTTGCCGGACCAACCGGGTTGTAGTGGATAATGTGGTGGGCTTGAGGACCTGCACCGAGCAACAGCCTGTTGGACCAAGTTATCGCAAGTCAAGCTTAACTCCAGTTTATTAATGAAGATCCAAGACGCTTGGGGCTTCAGCTCTCCTGATTAAGGTGGAGCTTGGCAGCTGGTGCGGTCACTCCCGACACCTGCCAAGTGGGCCATAATGACTTCAGAAAGTAAAAAACGTGAATTCTTCACGTCGACTTTTCTGCTCGACGAAGATTATGCTTTAGGGAGAAATTTCTGGGTGTGTCGTTGGATTTCTTCAGAGACCGGGCCGCGGGGACGTTGATCCTCGCACCAGTGGGTTCTCAGTGTTGGTGCGGACCCCCGTATAGCAGTGGCAGCGGTCCTCGTCAAAGGAAACAGAAGCTAATATATATATATATATATATATATATATATATATATATATATATATATATATATATATATATATATATATATATATATAACCCCTTCTAGGTTTAAAATATATATATATATATATATATATATATATATATATATATATATATATATATATATATATATATATATATAATAATAATAATAATAATAATAATAATAATAATAATAATATAGGTCAACGGCTTGGCTCGCCTATCCTGTGGCTCACCTCTCGCCTCACCATACGTGTCTCACACACCTAAGACGTTTAGCATGTCACCTGAAGATGTTCCAGGCAGGAACGGAACGTTGTGCACATATTACACATCATATATTCACGAGTTTCGGTGAGCAAACCACCCAATTCGTCGGTGATGCAAAGAAGACTGTGAAACTCCGTGATTGTCCAGCAAAATCAACAACATTTGTTCACAAATCATGTCACTATAGTTTAATATATTATGTCAATGGGTAAGATTGAAGGCGCCTGTGGTTGTCGAGATGCTCTGAGCCCATCATGGTATAGTAGGTTGTGCGTGTGTGTAGGTAAGTCAGTAGATGAGAGCTCCATCCAGCCTTCACATTGTATCGTTGACGCTGCCAAACTCAGGTACAGTAATTAGTCAGTAATTTCAAAGCGTTATATGACAAAGAGTGCTGGGAAGACGGGACACCACAAGCATAACCCCCCTCATCCTGTAACTACACTTAGGAAATTACAGGAAATTCGCCTCTCTCTGCCTAGTAAGATCCTCTCTTCAAATATTTCACAACCGGCTAAGGATCTTGGGCGAACCAATTCAACCGATCCTCCAACTGCTTAGCCCCCTTGTACTAACTGCTCTTCACGACCCCCTCTTCAAAATGACGGCGCCTTTCAGACACTCACCCGTCCAGAACCTGTTTATCATCTCTGCAGGGGTCGCAAGGTCACCCCTCCCCCCCCCATCTGGATGCTGCTGTCTGGTGCCAAGGTCAATACACATTTTGGAGTCACCTGCGTGTAGAATATTTTTTGACTGTGGTCAGAGTTGCCATGTGAGCAGAGGCATATGGCAAGTGCCCGGTTGATTCGAATCAGGTAAAGGAACGGTAATCGGAGATCAGAATCACCCATGAGAAGTCTTCCAAACCTGTTTGATCGACACTGGGTGCGCATCACGCGCTGTGCGCACCGAGTGTTGCGCACCACCATCCTGAAAAAATGCTGGTGCGCGTCAGGAGAGGTCAGTGTGTAATGCGTCTGACAAGTGACGATCGACGCGCCGTCAGGTGATGCTGCCAGCCGCATGACCAACACCTGGTGTAACATGCGCTGCGGCACGACGCACCGACGACCACGGAGGTGCGTTGTAAACCTTGAGGGTCAAGAAAAGACTTTTAATTGTGGCGACGGTGTAGAGGTCCGACACGGTACTCTAGCGACGGTGTAGAGGTCCGACACGGTACTCTAGCGACGGCGTAGAGGTCCGACACGGTACTCTAGCGACGGTGTAGAGGTCCGACACGGTACTCTAGCGACGGTGTAGAGGTCCGACACGGTACTCCAGCGACGGTGTAGAGGTCCGACATGGTACTCTATCGACGGTGTAGAGGTCCGACACGGTACTCCAGCGACGGTGTAGAGGTCCGACACGGTACTCCAGCGACGGTGTAGAGGTCCGACACGGTACTCTAGCGACGGCGTAGAGGTCCGACACGGTACTCTAGCGACGGCGTAGAGGTCCGACACGGTACTCCAGCGACGGTGTGGAGGTCCGACACGGTACTCTAGCGACGGTGTAGAGGTCCGACACGGTACTCTAGCGACGGTGTAGAGGTCCGACACGGTACTCTAGCGACGGTGTAGAGGTCCGACACGGTACTCTAGCGACGGTGTAGAGGTCCGACACGGTACTCTAGCGACGGCGTAGAGGTCCGACACGGTACTCCAGCGACGGTGTGGAGGTCCGACACGGTACTCTAGCGACGGCGTAGAGGTCCGACACGGTACTCCAGCGACGGTGTGGAGGTCCGACACGGTACTCTAGCGACGGTGTAGAGGTCCGACACGGTACTCCAGCGACGGTGTAGAGGTTCGACACGGTACAGTACCCTATTTGTGTTGGCGGAAAGACCGCACCAACCATTAAGAAACCAGTTACGGAGTGAGGGAACAACGCAGTAAGAGGTGTGGTACACAGCACCACACAGACGTAGAAGGTACGCGACGCACTTGAGGTATGGTAGACAGAACGAGTTACTTCGTGAAATTAGAATTAGGAGCACCGGTGCTCATCTCACTCATCCATCATTGCCCTCCAGAGACGCAGCATCGAATCCCGGATTTAATAGCATCCCACAATTCCATTTTGTTTACAGACGATGACGAGAGAGAGAGAGAGAGAGAGAGAGAGAGAGAGAGAGAGAGAGAGAGAGAGAGAGAGTCGACGCCCCCCCCCCCCCAAGAAGACTCATCAGCTGATCATCAGCTGGCATCCACGTGGTACTAAATTGTGTAAAAGAAGGGCCTCTCTGAGGGCAACACAAAACAGGTCTTCTTACCAGTCTGAAAGTGGTCTTCAAGGCGGCATTTAATACTTAATGATTTCCTCAGGAACGCCCCCTTAAGAAAATATTTGTTCCTATTGCGTTGTAGCTGTTTCAAGAGCATTGAAATTATTTTGTTATTTTGTTATGGATGAGTACGACTTGAAGAAGACTTAGGATGAACTGTACTTTCATAAGATTGACTTCTGCATTAACAACTATGTTCAATTAACTGTATTTATGAAGGCTCTGAAACGATTGAATCGCCAGTTCACCGACTATCGCCAACGACTTCTAATTAATTCTCTCTCTCATCCTTAACGATGTCCGAAACTCCTGAGAAAATAGATAGGAGCTATGAGAAAGAGGTTCGAACCTACTCACTGGGTACATCCGAAACTCATCTGGTCTTTGGTCAGCCTTAATGAATGTTCGAAACTCATTTGGACTTCTGTAAACCACACAATATTCAGATCAGTCCTGCGACTCCCTCCACACAAACCTCAAGGCCCAGAACTCTTGGGAAAGAAATGAGTCGATCAACTTTCCGGCCCTTGCGTTGATTACAACTGTATTGGCCATTTCCGTTCGATTTAGGGCAAGCATTCCTTATGTAAGTTGCTTTATTTTGTAGCATTTGTGGTCATGTCTCTCTCTCTCTCTCTCTCTCTCTCTCTCTCTCTCTCTCTCTCTCTCTCTCTCTCTCTCTCTCTCTCTCTCTCTCTCTCTCTCTCTCTCTCTCTCTCTCTCTCTCACTACCGTGTCTTCCACAAAGATGCTGAGTTTCTTGCATCTCATCTTCCACATTCATGTCAGCTTCCTGTACTGTCTTGCATCCTCCCAGGATGCTGATAGTCCTTCATCTCACCTCACCAGCATCCAGTTCACGTATGTCCCAAGATGCCCATGGCCCTGAATCCTATCTCCTCGGCATCATTTGCGTGACTGTCATGCGCATGAGAAAGGAGTTCCCATTCATCAGTGGAAGGAACTGAGCGATGGAGGAAGTATAGACACCAACGGCATGCACAATTTTAACAGTAGATATGATGGAAGAATAGGTTTGGAGACGAGCATTAGACGATCGGTGGATGGAAAGGCGGGGCCCCAGAACTGAAGGCTAGTTTTAGAGGCGGAAGTAAGTGAGTAAGTGGGGGTACACACACACACACACACACACACACACACACACACACACACACACACACACACACACACACACACACACACACACACACACACACACACACGTTCACAGAACCCAAGAGAGCGCAGTAAATGGCCCATTTCCCTTCCTGAAAAAAACATTTGCAGGGAAAAACTTTTCCTGTTAAGTGCCACTTATTCCGTAACTCGGCTAATTAAGCAACTTTTCACCTGAATGGATCATGCCAGTGATGTTGAGCCGTGCTAATATATTCCTGTTCCTTTCTCCATTCACCCTCCACACCGGCCGTGTGCTCTTGTCTCTATATATCCCCCCCCATAAGTATATTGTATGTGGTGATCATTTCTCCTCTGATGCTTCTTTTTTCCAATTGACTTATTTAGCCTCTCCTCGTAACTCATACCTCTCAGCTATGGTACTAGTTTAATACCAAACCTCTTGATTTTCTCTAACTTAATTTTGTGTTTCGCAAGATGAGAACTTCACGGTGGCGCTGCACATTCCTGTTTTGGTCTGACATACGTAGTATAAATGTTCTGATTGCTTCTTTATACAGATTTCTAAAGGCATTTTTTTATATTAGCTTACCTTGCATGTCAGGTGATGATACGTTTTTTATATGGGATTAGGGGGTAAAATTCGGTGTTATATCAAGGACACTTTGGATCCAACTTTATTTCCTTGTCTTAAGACACTTTGGATTCAACTGGATTTCCTTTTCTTAAGACACTTTTGATTCAACTGGATATCCTGGTTACCAGACACTCTGGATTCAATTAAATTTCCTTCTTACCAGACACGATGGATTCGACTGGATACACTCTGATGTCTGGTGATACCAAAGAGCCGTGTTGATGTCTTTATTATTGATGAAGTGACTTGCACTTGTCAACCCTTGACACACATCAATCCCTATCAAGACAAACGAGTTTGACTCTTTGACAAAAAAACATGTCAAATTTGACAATTTGACATACCTTGAATTCCTTGTGATGCTTGTGTAATACAAACCCGGTATTGCAGTGGCAACGGTTAGTGTGTCTGTCATCTGTCAACTTCCTGTCAAAGTTTAACATGCGACTGAGGGGAGTAATATATATTTTTTTTCAATCTCCACAGGTTCTCTGGGGTGGCCGGCTTGAGCCCACCAGGATCACACACACTCCCTCTTCCTGCAGGTAAGTCCATCAGTCTACTCAAGTGCTCTAATGCACTTTTCATACAAGTACATTAAAAGGACATTGGAAAGTGCAGCACTTTAGGCTAAATGATACAGGTAAAACGATCTTGAAGTGGTTGTTATAAGTAGAGGATAAGTAGAGGTCTGGAGTGGCCTCTCCAGGGCGCAAAGCCAGGGTTGGTTGATACGGGGGGAGAAGCTGTTACCCATGCAGCAGGTCCCTCCCTCCCTCTACACGGCACCGAAAGTCTCCAATGGAAAGGCTAAAGGCAAACTATTACGCAGTTTGGGAATATTTCAAGACAATTATCATTCATCGGAACATGTCTTCCCTTGATGTGAGAACAGCACATTAAGTTACATTAAGCTGTCGCAATTAACAGAACCGTTTGGTACAAGAACGTCAAAATTAGAATTTGTATTTACTTTGAGTCCCGCCTTGACGGTTGAGAGGCGGGACCAAAGAGCCAGACCTCAACCCCCGCAAACACAACTAGGTGAGTACACACACACACACACACACACACACACACACACACACACACACACACACACACACACACACACACACACACACATGATATGATACACACACACACACATGATACACATTTATGATAGAGCCCAGTAGGCTCAGGAATCTGTACACCAGTTGATTGACAGTTGAGAGGCGGGACCAAAGAGCCAAAGCTCAACCCCCGCAAGCACAAATAGGTGAGTACAAATAGGTGAGTACACACACACACACACACACACACACACACACACACACACACACACACACACACACACACACACACACACACACACACACACACACACACAATATATGCGCTCGTTTTAATTTCACATTTTTTTCCCGTATATGATCCTGTTAAAAATTCCCGCCATATATTTAAATGTCCGCAAATTCAAATACCCGCGAATGTTTGACACACGCACGCGAGTCAAAGCCCTCGCGAAAAAGTTGAGTACCGTAACATGGCTTCCCCCCTCCCCCCCTGCTAGCCATCACCCAAACACCTGTAAAACAAGTGAACAACGCGTGAACACCGTCCACAGACACTCGCATGGTTTAATTCTCTATAAACATGAAAGTCAACTCATCCTCGCTTTGATTATTTTTGTGGCGAATTTTGTGGTATTAAACTCCAGGTGTCACCACCCCCCCCCCACCCTTCTCTCTTCCCCCCCCCCTCTCCCCCACACCTGTGTGTGTGTGTGTGTGTGTGTGTGTGTGTGTGTGTGTGTGTGTGTGTATCACCCCTGATGGTCCCTGTGGTCCCTGTGGCTCATGAAACGATGACAAACCGACTGCTCAAGCGTAGTAGAATTTGACACATTTGTTCATTTTTTTAAAGTTTTTTTTTTAAAGTTAAAGTTCATTTTTTAAAAGTTTAAGATATTTTGACACACTTGCTGATTGAGCTTAATATAATGGAAGAAGGGAGGAGGAGGAGGAGGAGGAGCAGCTGCCAGCCCTGCAGCTTGAAGTAATGCCGTGATGCCAGACATAATAGTCGCGTGTTCCGCTGACAAATACTTCACAAACTGTAAAAATGATCCCATTCTGTAAATTAAGTAAATTAAAGAGTGGTCAAGGAGTATTAAACGGGCCATTACGGAGCCCTCCTGTGTAAACAGCCTGTCTCTCTCTCTCTCTCTCTCTCTCTCTCTCTCTCTCTCTCTCTCTCTCTCTCTCTCTCTCTCTCTCTCTCTCTCTCTCTCTCTCTCTCTCTCTCTCTGTTGAACAATGAACAATGAACAATGTTTGTTACAAGTTGAACAATATAAACATTTGAACGGTGACTCTTACCAGTTGAACAGCTTTTTAATGTCTCGTTAATATCGCGGGCTGATGTGCACCTTCATTTTAAGAAGGCAGTTCGAGGTGATTGGAGAATGCCAGAACTGCAGACGAGGAGTAACAATAACGTGGTTGACCAAACCACACCTCAGACACTGCAGATTTCTGCAGTTGATGTGAGGTTAGGACATCAATGACTGACGCGTTTGAAAGGTCGTGGAGGGTTAGTGAAATATGTCGTGGAAACTCCATAGAGTTCACTGGCTTCCAGCGGACTGCGAGATGGGGGTGACTTTAGCATTACGAACCGGAAGATAAAGACTAACTGGCTGATAACGTCGTTGGAAATTAGGGATGACTGGAACCGAGGTAACTAAATTTAGGCATGACAGGAGAGAGGGGGGGGGGGGCAGGGGCGTTTAATCTCCTTGAGAAAAATAGCAGAAGACGGAAGAAAGCCGTCGAGTTTCATGGAAAAAAAAATAAAAAAAAAGTTGACATACGTAGCAAGAACACACCAAACCAATCACCACGTGGCCTGGTAAGAGACAGGGCCGCAGGGATATTGATCCTCGGAACCATCTCAAACGAACCCCCCGTAATGTAACCCTAATAATAATTAAATGGATATGATTAAAATAAAAAACAATTATGATTATTATCAAATAATTATCTATAATTTAATAATTATAAACTATTTATGTAAAATAATTGAAATAAATAATATGACAGTATTGTTGTTAATAATTGGTAGTGTGTAAGGGTGTGGCTACCAGATTGCCCGGATGGCACCCTCCCGCCAATCAGGGCGTGATGGGGTGCCAATCAGGGCGTGAGGGGTGCCAAGCAGGGCGTGCAGGGGTGCCAACCAGGCCTTAAGGGTGCCAACCAGTAATTAATCTCCCCTCCCTAATGACGCCTCAGGAATAACGACCCGTCAACCTGTCATCAATATCATGTTTATTCAACACAATTTTTCCAACATCTCCGTTTTCTTTACGAAACTCTAGAGGGGCAAAGTTGGCATTTTCGAGCACACACTCTTGTAAAACATCGTCCAGCGCTACTTAATGCTTGCTATCGTACGCTATCATACTCATATTACTGATTGCTATCTCTTATCCCCCTTTATCGTGAAGACTTCCCCCCTCCCCCCTCGTTATATTACGTTTGATGTTCGGTGTTTTGAACACTGAACATCAGGGTGAGCTGAACACTGAACATTAGGGTGAGTTATGGTGAATACTGTCTGCTGTGTTGCGGGGGAAGGGATGGGACGCGAAATATGGTGTGGTGCTGGTCGGTTATGGTGTGGGTTCTGTAATATGGTGTGGGTTCTGAAATACGGTTCAGGCCCTGAAATATGGCGTGGTTCATGTAATGTTATATTTGGTTGTGTCGAATTTACATTTGGAAATGTGTGTGTGTGTGTGTGTGTGTGTGTGGAGTCTTTCTCTAACTCTTGAAGCTGTGTGTGGAGTCTGTCTCTAACTCTTGAAGCTGTGTGTGGAGTCTGTTTCTAGCTCTTGAAGCTGTGTGTGGAGTCTGTCTCTAGCTCTTGAAGCTGTGTGTGGAGTCTTTCTCTAACTCTTGAAGCTGTGTGTGGAGTGTTTCTCTAGCTCTTGAAGCTGTGTGTGGAGTGTTTCTCTAGCTCTTGAAGCTGTGTGTGGAGTCTGTCTCTAGCTCTTGAAGCTGTGTGTGGAGTCTGTCTCTAGCTCTTGAAGCTGTGTGTGGAGTCTACCTCCACCATTTGAAGCTGTATATGGAACCAATCCTTATACACCATCCCACGTGTCCTCTGTACTCAAGACACAAACCCAAATTCTTTCTAACATCTCTATGGCGCGTGTGTGTGTGTGTGGGGGGGTCCCCCCTCTCCCCCAGCTTGCTGGAACCCCTACATCAACCTCCTCGAATTTATATATTCAACCAATTTATAAAATAACGCTTTTGTGTGTGTGTGGAAATTTAACCCCCCCCCCCCCAAAAAAAAAAAAAAAAAAAAAAAAAATTGTAGATATTTTTTTTGTTATTTGACCTAAATTGGACTGCTTGGCTTGACATCTTGGCGTCATTGGCTCCTTGTGTCAACCACACTGGTGTTTGTTAATTGGTTGGGTAGTTGGTTGTTGGAGTGTATCCTAACAACCCTTCCTTCAGCACTTGTAACTGTGTGTGTGTGAGGAAGAATAACGTTCCTCCCTACCTTCACTTCTCTCCCTCTATCCTCTCTCTCTCTCTCTCTCTCTCTCTCTCTCTCTCTCTCTCTCTCTCTCTCTCTCTCTGTCTCTGTCTCTCCCTCCCTCTCTCTCTCTCTCTCTCTCTCTCTCTCTCTCTCTCTCTCTCTCTCTCTCTCTCTCTCCCTCCCTCCCTCTCTCTCCCTCTCTCTCTCTCTCTCTCTCCCTCCCTCTCTCTCTCTCTCTCTCTCTCTCTCTCTCTCTCTCTCTCTCTCTCTCTCTCTCTCTCTCTCTCTCTCTCTCTCTCTCTCTCCCTCCCTCTCTCTCTCTCTCTCTCTCTCTCTCTCTCTCTCTCCCTCCCTCTCTCTCTCTCTCTCTCTCTCTCTCTCTCTCTCTCTCTCTCTCCCTCCCTCTCTCTCTCTCTCTCTCTCTCTCTCTCTCTCTCTCTCTCTCTCTCTCTCTCTCTCTCTCTCTCTCTCTCTCTCTCTCTCTCTCTCTCTCTCCCTCCCTCTCTCCCTCCCTCTCCTAATTACTCTCCCTCCTTTCCTCCCTGCCTCTAGTTAAACACTGCCAGAGTCCTGGACCATCTCTCTGGGGCTCCATCCAAAAGTCTGCTAATTCCAGCAGTCAGTCGGGATATATATATATTCCCGAAGTTGGAAGTGATTTGCGAAAGAAGATAAAAACTGACTTTTGCGAAGTTGAAGGAAGGTGGAGATATTCCCTGGTGGTGGGGAGATTACCCTGGTGGTGGGGAGATTATATGGTGGTGGGGAGATTACCTGGTGGTGGGGAGATTACCCTGGTGGTGGGGAGATTACCCTGGTGGTGGGGAGATTATATGGGGGTGGGGAGATTACCTGGTGGTGGGGAGATTACCCTGGTGGTGGGGAGATTATATGGTGGTGGGGAGATTATATGGTGGTGGGGAGATTACCCTGGTGGTGGGGAGATTACCCTGGTGGTGGGGAGGTTACCCTGGTGGTGGGGAGGTTACCCTGTTGGTGGGGAGGTTACCCTGGTGGTGGGGAGGTTACCCTGGTGGTGGGGAGATTACCCTGGTGGTGGGGAGGTTACCCTGGTGGTGGGGAGGTTACCCTGGTGGTGGGGAGATTACCCTGGTGGTGGGGAGATTACCCTGGTGGTGGGGAGATTACCTGGTGGTGGGGAGATTATATGGTGGTGGGGAGATTCCCTGGTGGTGGGGTGATTACCCTGGTGGTGGGGAGGTTACCTGGTGGTGGGGAGATTCCCTGGTGGTGGGGAGATTATATGGTGGTGGGGAGATTACCCTGGTGGTGGGGAGATTATATGGTGGTGGGGAGATTACCCTGGTGGTGGGGAGATTATATGGTGGTGGGGAGATTACCCTGGTGGTGGGGAGATTATATGGTGGTGGGGAGATTACCTGGTGGTGGGGAGATTACCTGGTGGTGGGGAGATTTCCCTGGTGGTGGGGAGATTCCCTGGTGGTGGGGAGATTACCTGGTGGTGGGGAGATTACCTGGTGGTGGGGAGATTACCTGGTGGTGGGGAAATTACCTGGTGGTGGGGAAATTACCCTGGTGGTGGGGAGATTACCTGGTGGTGGGGAGATTCCCTGGTGGTGGGGATGTAACGTAGCGGAAATGAAATGGAAAGAAATAGGATGAAATCTGAAGGATCTCATAGGGTGTGGGGAGGTAGAGAGGTGTATGGATTATGGGCAAGGGAGAGGGAAAGTTAAAGGGAGGAAGAGAATGGGATCAATGTGGAAAGTAGAAGATAGTAGAAAAGGTAGAAGGGTAGAAGTAAGAGGTAGAAATAAGAATTGGTTAAATAATGAAGATGTAGCTGCTACTATCCATTCAAGTTAACTATGAGACAAGGAATGGAACTTGTCTGTACTTTTAAGCTGTTATCAAATGTTAAGCTCAGAGGGCTTACTGACTTAAGCTTACTCTAGCTTTCAAAATAAAAAGTTTTATGGGACCAAAATTAAAGACAATCTAAAAGCATAAGTTAATCTATTAAATATTTAGCATTAGATCTTCACTCATATGGATGTCATAATTCAAACAGTTAAACTTTATGTTCACTATGTCAGAATTAATATATAAGATGAGTCACTACACAAGAAATTGAAAGTACTACAGCTGAAAATCACACAACACGTTAAGTTGGAAACACACCAATTTGTCATCTTAAAGTTCAACTCGCCAAAGTCTCTGAGCCTAAGTTGGATAGAGAGTGGGGGGGGGCTACAGATGACAGGAAGACATCCCCTTCTTGCCTGATGAGGCTAATCAGGCGTCTGCAGGGCTGCTTCGAGACCAGCGATCAACTCGCTTCTGTTCGATCTTTAATCTGTGTCTTATCTGTCGAATGTACAGTTAAGCTCCGCCTTCTAAGTAGATAGCCTCAGGCTCTCTACCTACCGTGCCTAAACAGCGGCTTGATGGAAAGATACACCAACCAACCGTCTGCAATTATCAGCTTAGCAGAAAGCAAGGTCACCTCACACGACCTGACCTGAAGGCACTCCTCAGACCATTAATGTCTAGGTGTGACTTCTTAATTGCTAAGAGACAGAGAACTTGGCGCTGTCAACATTCTGTTTGGCTGACTCATGTTGTATGTACATATTACATAAAACACATTTATGTGTTACAGGGAGATTACCTGGTGGTGGGGAGATTTCCTGATGGTGGGGAGATTACCAGGTGGTGGGGAGATTACCTGGTGGTAGGGAGATTACCTGGTGGTGGAGAGATAACCTGGTGGGTGGGGATATTACCTGGTGGTGGGGGGAGATTCCCTGATGGTGGGGAGATTACCTGGTGGTGGGGAGATTATCTGCTGGTGGGGAGATTACCTGGTGGTGGGGAGATTATCTGCTGGTGGGGAGATTACCTGGTGGTGGGGGAGATTACCTGGTGGTGGGGGGAGATTCCCTGGTGGTGGGGAGATCATCTAGTGGTGGGGAAGATTACCTGTAACTACCATTGTTTCTGTTATCAGAGTAGCTGCTCCCCACTGCTTAGTTAGTTTTTAGTTTGCTAAAATCGCAATTATTTGCGGATCAATTGAATATATTGATGTTTTCCTGATGTGTGTGTGTGTGTGTGTGTGTGTGTGTGTGTGTGTGTGTGTGTGTGTGTGTGTGTGTGTGTGTGTACTCACCTAATTGTACTCACCTAATTGTGCTTGCGGGGGTTGAGCTCTGGCTCTTTGGTCCCGCCTCTCAACCGTCAATCAACTGGTGTACAGATTCCTGAGCCTATTGGGCTCTATCATATCTACATTTGAAACTGTGTATGGAGTCAGCCTCCACCACATCACTTCCTAATGCATTCCATTCCTAATGCATGTGTGTGTGTGTTTGTGTGTGTGTGTGTTTGTGTGTGTGTGTGTTTGTGTGAGTGAGAAGTCTAGACCTTTCAAATGACACTTGATTGAAATATTCAATAGTGTTCCCTCCTGTGTCTGAAAAGTAAAGAGGCGGGCCCCAAGAGCCACGCCTGCCAACACAAGCGCACTATAAGGTAAGTGACACGCTCACCCAACACTTCATAAGTGACACAAAGCCCTTGAACGTGTGTGATATTCTATCGCTTGGCTGACGGGGAGAGAGATCAATCAAAGGAATTAAATCGGACACGACGCAAGATTCTGTCGTCTATAAATGTATATGACAGAGAAAAGCCCCCATCCCCCCCCGTATTGATTTATTATTTACAAAATCACTTTTTGCAACGAGTTTTATTATGTGAAAATGTGACATATTTTTATTTCTTTATGACTTGCGAGGAATTGGCGAGTAAAGAAAATTGATAAAAATGTGGATAACTATTATAAACTAAATTATTTGAGATCGTGTTTTTTTTTTCCATTGAAGCAGAGGGAACCGGTGGCTGAGCGGACAGAACACTGGTCGCGTGATCCTGTGCTCCCGGGTTTGATCCCGGGCGCCGACGAGAAACATTTCACCCCGATGGCCCTGTTACCTAGCAGTAAATAGGTACCTGGGGAGTTAGTCAGCTGTCACGGGCTGCTTCCTTGGGGTGGAGGCCTGGTCGAGGACCGGGCCGCGGGGACACTAAACCCCGAAATCATCTCAAGATAACCTCAAGGAAGCGGTATAAGGAGGATAGCGACATCTGTTGGGTGTTGAATGAGTACAAGGAGAGCCTGGAGAGACGTCTTATCCTCCCGCTAGCAACAACAGGCTCCTGGATAATATAGAGTCGGTGAAAAAAGTTACAACTGAAGCTTCCTGCTTTGTCTTAATCTTGATGAACCCAAGATGGGGAAGAGACCAGACCTCCTGGATTCAGCAAAGCTTAGGGGGTTTTGGAAAGAACTTTAATCCAAAACTTTCTTGAAAGTTTACCTCTTGCCAAACACAATAACAAAGGAGTCAGAGATCTGCCAAGAGTTGAGTAGAAGTTTTGATTGACGGGAAGAAAGAAGATTTCCACTAAAAACTCCCGTGAGATGTTCCTTATGGTATGGTGGAACACCACCTACCTTACAACTAAGGTACCTAACCTAACCTACCTAACCTAACCTAACCGAACCTAACCGAACCTAACCGAACCTAACCTAACCGAACCTAACCTAACCGAACCTAACCGAACCTAACCGAACCTAACCGAACCTAACCTAACCTAACCGAACCTAACCTAACCTAACCGAACCTAACCGAACCTAACCGAACCTAACCTAACCTAACCTAACCTAACCTAACCTAACCTAACCGAACCTAACCTAACCTTCCCGGACACACATCCCTGGAAACACAAACCGAAACTGTCTCTATTTTCCGTTTGTTACAACTTGTAATAAAGTTGTTACATCTTGGCTTAACGTGTTTATGACGTATTAGAACGTTGTTACAACTTGCTATATTGGTTGTTATAACTGGTTAGGTGTGTTAAAACTTGTTCGAACGTTGTACCAACGTCGTAGTTTCGGTGTGTATTTGACGGGATATCCCCTATTGTGTGACTTTGGGTTTGGGTCCATCAACCCCACGAGCGGGTTATGAAAACCGTGACCAACCAGCAGTGTAATTTAGTCCTGAATATAGTCCACGATAAAAGTAAACTCTCTCTCTCTCTTCCAGGAAAAAAAGTAAACTCTCTCTCTTCCAGGACAAAAAGTAAACTCTCTCTTCCAGGACAAAAAGTAAACTCTCTTCCAGGACAAAAAGTAAATTCTCTCTTCCAGGACAAAAAGTAAACTCTCTCTCTTCCAGGACAAAAAGTAAACTCTCTCTTCCAGGACAAAAAGTAAACTCTCTCTCTTCCAGGACAAAAAGTAAACTCTCTCTCTCTTCCAGGACAAAAAGTCTACTTACAAGGTGAAAGAGGAAATAGGTGTACATTCCGAGGCTTTCATGATATTATTCTGTCCTCTTATAGTCTTATAAACTATCCCATGAAGGGAGCATCAGGGTGCTGGAGACGTCGCAGTAACGTTGCTGGGAAAGTGGTTAGCCAACTTTCACATGAAAGTGACGTTCAAAACAATGTCGCGACATCGTCACTTTCCTTCATTTCACGCGTGAAAGAATATCGTCGACTTTCGAGGAGAATATCGTCGACTTCTGGCGACAATATCGTCGACTTTTGGCGAGAATTCCCACCACTGTCCCACCAACCACCATCGTTACATTCACCACCATTACCACCATCACCAACTCCCTCCCCCCCCCCCTACTCCTCTTCCTCATCAGACTCACGGTTAAAAGCACAAACGAGCAGGCATGTGCAAATATCTCTCTCTCATCTCAAACAGAAACGTCACACAGCCAGCCATGTGCTCCAGGAGTCTGGTGAGTCGTCCCTTGCGAAGTCTTCGGGGTGAGAGACGCCCTCGCGAAGTCTTCGGGGTGAGAGACGCCCTCGCGAAGTCTTCGGGGTGAGAGACGCCCTCGCGAAGTCTTCGGGGTGAGAGACGCCCTCGCGAAGTCTCCGGAGTGAGAGACGCCCTCGCGAAGTCTTCGGAGTGAGAGACGCCCTCGCGAAGTCTTCGGAGTGAGAGACGCCCTCGCGAAGTCTTCGGAGTGAGAGACGCCCTTGCGAAGTCTTCGGAGTGAGAGACGCCCTTGCGAAGTCTTCGGGGTGAGAGACGCCCTTGCGAAGTCTTCGGAGTGAGAGATGCCCCTTGCGAAGTCTTCGGGGTGAGAGACGCCCTCGCGAAGTCTTCGGAGTGAGAGACGCCCTCGCGAAGTCTTCGGAGTGATAGACGCCCTCGCGAAGTCTCCGGAGTGAGAGACGCCCGTGGCCCCGGGAGAACACATGGACGAAACGAGCAATTCTGAGTCCACGAAATCAACTTAACTAGGTTAACCGAGCGGTGGAATTAACGATGGAGAAGCTTGACTTGCCACAGATACACTTCGGGCCGCCTCTTGAGCAGAGGCTACACCCTGTGACAAGATACACCTAAGATACACCATTTAACATGTACATACATACATACATACATACATACATACATACATACATACATACATACATACATACATACATACATACATACATACATATATACTTGCTAAATTCAAACCAGGCTCTCTTGGGCATACTCCAGATGGGGCTTAATTTGCCTTCAAGAATCAAATCAGGATAACTGGGTTATACTTTAGGTATAACGTGTATATATCTGTCAAATCCACATATACCCCCAGGCAGGCTTTTAGCAGCTTGTCTGTAGACATGTATGAGATCAGAGATTATTAGCGACCCAATTAACAAATATACAGAGTATATATATATATTTGTAGCTCTCCCATAAGCTCACTCCACTCGGATGTTATCCACGCCTACTTTGGCATACTTATTAAGGCTAATGAAAGGAAATGAGGAAATCCCTCCACGAGATTGGAAGACCTTAAGTAGCTTCCCGTGTTACTGGGCTGCAAGGTAGGAGAGAGGGGGTGGAAAGGAGAGAAAGAGGGAGGGAGGGATGGTGAGAGAGGGTAAGCGAGAGAGAGAGAGAGAGGTTGAGGGAGAAGAGAGAGAGAACGATTTACTACCACTCATCCCTGAAGCTCAGAAATATCCTGATGACTGCAGTCAAAATCTTTTTATCTATGGGAAAGATTTCATACTCCTTCAAGTCTCATTAATCACCAGTCTGCAGCAATATCTGTCTTGAGAAGGCGTTGACAGGTCACACGATGTTGATAACAAGAGAGTATGAAATTGCAAAAGGAACATGTATAAAAATTTATTTGAAAAAAAACAATTTAATATTCAGTGACGAAGTTGACATCGTGGGAAGAAATTTTGACTATTTCCATGACCATGCAAAGTTTCATGCTTAACCTACCAAGCTGCCTTCAGGGGACTCTCATGCCTTCTTGACAGCAGCGGCTGCAAAACTTGATATGAAGCCCAAGGTCACTCACCCATCTTGATTACGCAACTGCTTTCCTGAATTGCCTGTCACCCGTCGTTTGAAAAAGGTGTACAAGAACCGTTCAAGAAGGCCCATCTCTGGTCTTTTCAGTACCACAGTGAGGGTCAGCGGACGTACTGTTATGTACAAGGCAAATGTTCGCAAGGTGTCGCACCTGTCCCAACCTCGTGGACAGCCAGAAGCTGGCAATCACAATATAAGGCGCTCAGCCATCAACAACCTCATGGCTGGCTGTGCTTTTCTCAAACCCTTCACTACATCAGCGATCACTCATGCTTAGGCTCTCTCACATATGCAACACGTGTGTTCAACACGCAAATACAGATGGCACCAGATGGGTAAGATTGAGTTACTACCAACCAGTTTTCACTACCACCACCACCACCAGCACTGATGCCCACTACCACTAACCACAACTCTCCCCCCACGCCCAAGCACCACCCTCTCCACCCCACTACCACCACCAGTCACCAGACACAGCACTGACCCAGTACCAGCACCCGGTGTCACCGGAAAGCAGCACACAGGGACTCACCGGTCGCAGCTCCGATCTTCTCGTGTTTCAGTAAGACTGTAGCGGTGTGTGGGGAGTTGGGTGACAGACCGTCTCTCCTCTTGTGGAATATCCGAGCCGTGATGACTGCGGCGTCTGCTTCTTGGTCTTGTACAAGCTGCTGAAGACAGTCTGATGATATTCTGGTAGTGTAGTGTGGGTGTGTGGATGTTGGTGTGGATGTGTGTGGGTGTGTGTGGATGTTTGTGGGTGTGTGTGGATGTTGGTGTGGATGGGTGTGGGTGTGTGTGGATGTTGGTGTGGATGGGTGTGGGTGTGGGTGGATGTTGGTGTGGATGGGTGTGGGTGTGTGTGGATGTTGGTGTGGATGTGTGTGGGTGTGTGTGGATGTTGGTGTGGATGTGTGTGGGTGTGTGTGGATGTTGGTGTGGATGGGTTAATATGGGTGTGTGGATGTTGGTGTGGATAGGTTAATATGGATATGGGTGTGTGGATGAATGTGGATGGGTGTGAGTGTGTGGATGGATTTGTGGATGAATGTGGTTGGGTGTGGGTGTGTTTATTTGGGGTCGTTTGTGTGTGTGTGTGTTTGTATTCATATTACTTTATCTTCAGGGTAGAGCTTCAGCTCTTAAGCCCGCCTTTAGTTTAAGTCTTAATTAAAATGCAAGACTTTTCACAAATGTTCTTATCAAAATTACATTTATAACTGAGTATTAAGTTAGCATCGTGCTCTCTCGTGCTCATGCTCAATTTCACTTATAATCTCGTATGTCAGTGTCATGTCTCAACTTTGTATCAGTCAGACGGCTTCTTTGTTCTGATTCCTGAAGATTAGCGAATGTTGACATGGACAGTCTTCAAGAACTTGAACACACAGATGTCTCATTATTACCATATCTTGAGGTTATCTTGAGATGATTTCGGGGCTTTAATGTCCCCGCGGCCCGGTCCTCGACCAGGCCTCCACCCCCAGGAAGCAGCCCGTGACAGCTGACTAACACCCAGGTACCTATTTACTGCTAGGTAACAGGGGCATTCAGGGTGAAAGAAACTTTGCCCATTTGTTTCTGCCTCGTGCGGGAATCGAACCCGCGCCACAGAATTACGAGTCCTGCGCGCTATCCACCAGGCTACGTAGGCTCCCATAATACACTTCCATTCTCTGTATTCCCTCCTCTAAATGCTTCCCCCCAGAAAGTTACTTTCTGCTGCATCTACAAGCTTCGTTTTTCATATCTCTCTTGCCCACTTTCAGATCCACTACTCCCAGTCGAATTTTCCAAGATTGCAGTTCCCCATTACTACAAGATTCACTCTCAGTCAACAGGGAGGGAGGGAAGGGATTACTGGTATGGGGGATTCTATACCTTTTCTCAGATATTACTGGTATGGAATAAGTAGTTTGGAGCTAATGGGGCTATAGAAATCCTGGGTGTTTAGCGTAGAGTGAAAAGTAACTCTTGAGTTGTAATACTTATAAATGAAGTCATGGAAGGTTGGATACACTTTGTGACTGAAGTGTGTTTTTGGGTGGCGCTGTGGTAGGTAATATACAGATGGTTGAATTGTAATGTTCAGGACAGCTTTCTCTTATCCCAGCTGGCACTCCATCACACTGAGGAGGAGTTCCCAGCTGGTCCTCCACCACACTGAGAAGGAGGAGTTCCCAGCTGGTACTCCACCACACACAGGAGGAGGAGGAGTTCCCAGCTGGTCCTCCACCACACACAGGAGGAGGAGGAGTTCCCAGCTGGTACTCCACCACACACAGGAGGAGGAGGAGTTCCCAGCTGGTCCTCCACCACACTGAGAAGGAGGAGTTCCCAGCTGGTACTCCACCACACACAGGAGGAGGAGGAGTTCCCAGCTGGTCCTCCACCACACACAGGAGGAGGAGGAGTTCCCAACAGGTCCTCCACCACACTGAGAAGGAGGAGTTCCCAGCTGGTCCTCCACCACACTGAGAAGGAGGAGTTCCCAGCTGGTACTCCACCACACACAGGAGAAGGAGGAGTTCCCAGCTGGTCCTCCACCACACTGAGAAGGAGGAGTTCCCAGCTGGTCCTCCACCACACTGAGAAGGAGGAGTTCCCAGCTGGTACTCCACCACACACAGGAGGAGGAGGAGTTCCCAGCTGGTCCTCCACCACCACACACAGGAGGAGGAGTTCCCAGCTGGTCCTCCACCACCACACACAGGAGGAGGAGTTCCCAGCTGGTCCTCAGAGAGTTCCCAGAGAGCAGGCGGAACAGGACGGACCAAGAGGGGAGTGGGGGAGGGAGGGGAGGACGAGGGGACCGAGAAATTAGAAGACATAGAAGCCTCTAATTAACTGGCCTTTGTGAAGGAGTGTTGTGTGTGGCGCTGCTCACATTATCACCCGCCGGGATCCCAACCCCGGTGGGACGCACGCGTCGCCTTTGACACACGAGTACCAGGAATCTTCCCTGACTTTCTGCTCACTTTAATAATGCCAAACGTGGCATATTGGCATGGCGCACGTGGTCGCTCACGTGCTGCTGGTACACGTGCTCGCTCACGTGCTGGTGGTACACGTGCTCGCTCACGTGCTGGTGGTAACGTGGTCGCTCACGTGCTGGTGGTACACGTGCTCGCTCACGTGCTGGTGGTAACGTGGTCGTTCACGTGCTGCTACACGTGGTCACTTACGTGCTGGTGCTACACGTGGTCGCTCACGTGCACAAGACCCGCGGCGGGAACCTGCCGTGGTCCCGGAACCATTTTAATAATGCAAAGTCTCAAAGCCTCTTGAAGAACTCCTTACCGGAGAAAAAAAGGTTCTGATGCCGGGTTATATAGACATTATTAATGCCAGAAGCCCGGGGGTATTGAAGACCAGGAAGCACACACACACACACATAGCTCCCTTGAGTGCGTCTCTCCCCCCCCCACTCCCCCCACCCCCCCCCTTCTCCCCCACTCCCCCCTCCCCCCTCTCCCCCACCCTCCACCCCCTTCCCTTCCGCATCAGGGAGGATCTTGAACATTAATATTTCGTAAATTATTTCTTACATACGAGTCGTCATCCTTAAATATTTCAGAAATAGAATGATTACTGTAACTGAGTAAATAGGTACCTGGGAGTTAGACTGCTGCCACGGGCTGCTTCCTGGGGATGTGTAACAAAAATGGAGGCCCTGGTCGAGGACTGGGCCGCGGGGCGACACTAAGCCCCGAAAACAATCCTCAATGGAATCTGGCTGTTGTGGATTTGTTCATTTCCAGTGTTTCCGTGTGTAATGGGGGTGTGAGGGGGGGGGTGAGGGAAGGATGGGGGGTTGAGGGAAAGGGGGGGGGGTTGAGGGGGGGCGGATTGCTGAATTTGCATTGGGATTTGCATTGAAATACACAGTGTGTGTGTGTGTGTGTGTGTGTGTGTGTGTGTGTGTGTGTGTGTGTGTGTGTGTGTGTGTGTGTGTGTGTGTGTGTGTGTGTGTATTTTGTTTCGCAAGCTTAACGTTCTCAGGTAATTCTGCTTCCCGGAACTGTGCGTGTAGCAAGCAGTTGCAGTCTGGTACGAGGACCCAGCCCAACCTGACCTTCTAACTTGCCCTAACCTAACCTGACGTATTAGCAACATGTTGACCAGACCACACACACTAGAAGTTGAAAGGACGACGACGACGTTTCGGTCCGTCCTGGACCATTTTCTCGACTTGAGAATGGTCCAGCACGGACCGAAACGTCGTCGTCCTTTCACCTTCTAGTGTGTGGTCTGGTCAACATACTTTAGCCACGTTATTGTGACTCATCGCCTGCATATTAGCAACATAAAAGTCCCTCATACACATTCATCCAAGTGTCTCAATTCTTATCAAGAAATTTATACTATGAAGATAGTTTAAATGTTATAAAAAACACATTTTAAGATAGAAACGAAAGGGAAGCTCTCTGATTATCTTAAAAAAGAGAGATACAAGAAAATACCGATTAAAAATAAATAGGAATCAAAACAGAAGACTCCAATACGGCGTGTAGCATACTCCAGAGGTGGTCTGCTATATAGCCACCGAATAGATATATGATATGAGAGAGTTTTTTGTGGATATAAATAGGAGTTGCTGCTGCTTATATGGGCCAATTGACCTTCTGACTGTTACTTATGTTCGTAACGCCGAATATATTAATTTATAATGTTAAAAATATAAATATCACGTCCTATTGGCCCTTATGAGGGCCAATAGGACGTTGGGCAATATCCTGTCCAACGCCAGGATAACTATCCAGAATTTGACAATTATCCTGCTTAAGGATAGCTGTCAAAGTTATCCTTTTATGAAATGTGTATTATTTAAAAGGCGATCTACAGAAACGCGTTTAGCCAAGCTTTTGAGTATGCCGGCCCGTCAAGGAACCCTTATATACTATATTAGAAGAGGTTTAAAGAAATGCAACACAGTTCGCTCCTGAGCAAAGGGGGATAGAACTATGAACAAAGTCAGGAAACTGGACCTTGTCAAAGTGGAAGACGTATTTGAGGAGACATGGTAACGACATACAACATTCCAAGGGTGAATTGACCACTTAAACTGGTAAACAATATTCGTATTGAGGAACTGAATATGCTGGATCAACCGGGCTGTGGTGGATATGTGGGTCTGCGGGCCGCTCCAAGCAACAGTTTGGAGGACTAAGTTCTCATAAGTCGAGCCGGGCCACGGGCCGGGCCGGGCTTGGGGAGTAGAAGAACTCTCAGAACCCCATCAAGTTACAATCCAGGTACAGGCAAGGATCACTCGCGGGCAAGTTAGAAGCGCTCGCACGCAAGTTAGGAGCACTCGCACGCAAGTAAGGAGCACTCGCGCAAGCTGTTGTTGTCGTTAAAGATTTAGCTACTCAGGAGGAAGTGTCCATGTAGCACGGGCTATGGTGAGCCCGTAATTCGCGCAAGCATTGGCCAACTGCTTATATATCACAGGGAGCGCTCACGAAAGCCACGTTCGTCACCTACAAGTCTCTCGAAATGAGCTGGTTATTGTCCCAATTGGGAGGTTGTTAGGTATTCCGTGAGAGGGGGGGGGTTCTCTTGCCCCCCCCGGGGGATGGGGTGTTCTTCTCCATTGGCTGCTGGAGGGGGGGGGGGGGAGGGACCAGGGACATCAGTTATTTTTTGAAAACTGTAAAACGTGATTTCAGAATCAAGTGTATTTGCCGCCGATATATATATATATATATATATATATATATATATATATATATATATATCTCTCTCTCTCTCTCTCTCTCTCTCTCTCTCTCTCTCTCTCTCTCTCTCTCTCTCTCTCTCTCTCTCTCTCTCTCTCTCTCTCTCTGTCTCTCTGTCTCTCTCTCTCTCTCTCTCTCTCTCTCTCTCTCTCTCTCTCTCTCTCTCTCTCTCTCTCTCTCTCTCTCTCTCTCTCTCTCTCTCTCTCTCTCCATATTTTTCCTCCTCCTTTCTATGTTTGTCGAAATGTTTGGTCTGTGACAAATTCGCTGGAAGTGAAAATCTGTGGTTCAGGAAAATGTGTTTAATTCCAACAGCATTTTCAACTCTAGCATCCAGTGAGTGTTTGTAGTGCGTGTTTGTGTGTGTGTGTGTGTGTGTGTATTCACCCAGTTGCTCTCATCTAGGTTTGCTTGCGGGGGTTGAGCTTCGGCTCTTTGGTAACGCCACTCGACTGTCCATCAACTGGTGGACTGATTCATGAGTCTATTGGGCTGTATCATATCTTCATTTGGAACTGTGTGTATGGAGTCAGCCTCCACCACATCACTTCCTAATGCATTCCATGTGTGTGTGTGTGTGTGTGTGTACTCACGTATTTGTACTCGCCTATTTGTGCCTGCAGGATCGAGCTTTGACTCTTGGATCCCGCCTTTCTAGCCGCCGGTTGTTTAAAGCAGTGACTCCTGTCGATATTTCCCTATCATATCTCCTTTTAAAATTATAAATAGAGTTTGCTTCCCCAACCTGCTCCTTTTGATCATTCAATTTCCCCAGTTCTCTTAGGGTTAAATGAAAACTTTCGAAAATCTGTACTGTACAAATTACTCATCTGAGTTTTCCAGATTCCATCCATGCCCCCTTGTTCTGTGGGGTGTGAACATTTCGTCTATTTCTACTCTGTCAATCCCCTCTAAGTATTGTATAGATCTCTATTCTATCTTCCCGCTCCATCCATTATTCTAGCGTAGTCAGGTTCAGTTCCTTCAGTCGCCCTTCAAATCCCATCCTTCGCAATTCTTAGACGAGCCTCGTCGCAAACTTCTGAACCTTTTCCAGTTTCTCTGTGTGTTTCTTCAGGTGGGGGGAGGGGGGGGCGGCTCCATAATTGGGCTGCATGCTCTTACGACTGGTCTTACGTAGGCTGTGCAAAGCGCCCTAATTATCTCCTTATTTAGATTCCTTACTGTGTGAGTGTGCGTGTGTGTGTGTGTGTGTGTGTGTGTGTGTGTGTGTGTGTGTGTGTGTGTGTGTGTGTGTGTGTGTGTGTGTGTGTGTGTGTGTGTGTATTCACCTAGTTGTTCTTGCGGGGGTTGAGCTCTGCTCTTTCGGCCTGCCTTTCAACTGTCAATCAATCAACTGTAACAATATTTTTTATTTTTGTCCCACACAAACATACCCCTAGGAAGCAGCTCCGTAACAGCTGTCTAACTCCCAGGTACCTATTTACTGCTAGGTAATAGGGGCATCAGGAGTGAAAGAAACTTTACCCATTTGTTACTGCATAGTCCGGGAATCGAACCCTGGCCACAAAATTACGAGTCCTGCGCGCTGTCCACTGAGCTACCAGACTACCAGTGTGTGTGTGTGCGTGTGTGTGTGTGTGTGTGTGTGTGTGTGTGTGTGTGTGCGTGTGTGTGTGATAGCCTCAAGCGTCTGTCCCTAGACAGACAGGCAGACAGACATTTTTTTTACAGATCTATACATACTTAAACCACTTAAAACCTCGGGACTAATTATTACCTTAGTGGAGACCAGTGGATCAAAGCTATGACAATGTATACTGTGAAAGGAAAAATGTACATTTGGCGTAAATAAATTCATGTTTATGGTAATGGGACATGTTAAATATTATCATATGATCAATGTTGCATTATAATCCGTGCGTGTACAAGCTGTGTGTGTGTGTGTGTGTGTGTGTGTGTGTGTGTGTGTGTGTGTGTGTGTGTGTGTGTGTGTGTGTGTGTGTGTGTGTATGGTTCTTATTCTGAAGAAGTTTTCCTAACCTCTCTCCGGGTCATCTGTGTCTCCAGCTTCCACCCGTGTCCTCTGGTCCTGCCTCATCTGTGTCTCCAGCATCCACCCGTGTCCTCTGGTCCTGCCTCATCTGTGTCTCCAGCTTCCACCCGTGTCCTCTGGTCCTGCCTCATCTGTGTCTCCAGCATCCACCCGTGTCCTCTGGTCCTGCCTCATCTGTGTCTCCAGCTTCCACCCGTGTCCTCTGGTCCTGCCTCATCTGTGTCTCCAGCTTCCACCCGTGTCCTCTGGTCCTGCCTCATCTGTGTCTCCAGCTTCCACCCGTGTCCTCTGGTCCTGCCTCATCTGTGTCTCCAGCTTCCACCCGTGTCCTTTGGTCCTGCCTCATCTGTGTCTCCAGCTTCCACCTGTGTCCTCTGGTCCTGCCTCATCTGTGTCTCCAGCTTCCACCCGTGTCCTCTGGTCCTGCCTCATCTGTGTCTCCAGCTTCCACCTGTGTCCTCTGGTCCTACTCTCTCATTTTCAACTTTGTCTCTTTGTCTACTCCGCAAGGTTGCTTTAATATCTTGCAAGATTTTATCTCGTCTCCACTAACTCTCGCTTTCTAGGCTGTGCTGAGCTTGAGCTCACTCAGCCTCTCACTCCCTTCAGCTCTGGGACAAGATTAGTCGTGCATCATCACCTTTTCTTCATTTAAATTATATTTGAAGTGTATAGACTCCTTTCCAGCGCTGCATACTTCAAGAGGTGGTCTTATGTATGTTCTCGGATCCTTCTGCTTCTCTGTGTCTGGGAACTGAACCTTCAACTCCCCCCCTCCCCTTCCTACTGTCCCTAGGGTCCTCTCTTCCTCCCTCACAAATCCTCATCAGAGTTAAGGGAATCTAACATCTATCTGCCCACCGCTGGAGGGCATCTATCCCTTATTTTGTCGGGGTTTTGAACCTGGAAATTTGCACTCAAAAGCTGACCAATCTTTCACTCACGTCCGCCAGCGTGCTCTCAAAAAATTTTATCCATTTTTTTCCCCTGTACTCTCTTCTCTTCCGCATGTTTGTAGTGTATTTTCTTTAAATCTGTAACATATCTTGAATGATATATTGTATTTTTATGTTGCTGTAACGCAGCTCATTCAAAGACGGGGGGAGATGCTTTGATTCAAAGACGTGTTCAAATGCTCCCGTTCAAAGAACGTTCTCCAGTTCTTGGTCTTTGAACTCGCAGATGCTATGTTATTTTTGCTATTACTCCCAAACTTGATTTGTTATGATACCACAAGCGATCTGTGTGTGTGAGTGTGTGTGTGTGTGTGTGTGTGTGTGTGTGTGTGTGTGTGTGTGTGTGTGTGTGTGTGTGTGTGTGTGTGTGTAGAGAGAGGGAGGGAGGTGGGGGTGACATTTTTTGTTGATGGTGTTAAAGATTTACTACCTGGAACAAAAAGTTCCAAGTAACACGGGCTATGGTGATCCCGTAGTTCTTTGTTGAGAATGTTATGCTATTTTTGTTTGGTTCGATGTATAGCAGGGTTCGAACTGGTGTGTGTCTGTGTGCCATGGCGTTCTTCCCGATAATCCCAACATAGCCAGGTGAACATAGTGCAAATTGAAGGGATCAGTCGGCAGAAATCCTTCAATATCCTCTTTGTCACGTGTCTTTTTTTTTTGTTCCAGCAGCTGCCAAATAACACACACACACACACACACACACACACACACACACACACACACACACACACACACACACACACACACACTTCAAAGGCACTTTTTTTTCAAGAGTCAAGACTTATGACAGCCTCAAGAACAGATGAAAAAAAAAGAAAAAAGTTGAAACAAGAGGAGAAAAATTTTGAAACGAAAGTCAAAAGAAAATATTATGACTTTTGAGAGGCTCTGCACATGAGTGTTGATAGTGTTGGAGAACTGAAACCTTTTCACTCGCTTGTGTACACCTTACACCATTACACCACGACATGCTCAAAAGATATTTATATATATGGTCCTCCCCCCCCCCCCTCCCTCCCCCCCCAAAAAAAATATATACACGCTTTTTGAATAACTATAAAGCTAGTGTTTATTTGAATACATTTCATGTTGAAAATGTAACTATATATATATATATATATATATATATATATATATATATATATATATATATATATATATATATATATATATATATATATATATATATATACAGACATTGCTTTGGATGGTTTGTCAATGCCTGTTTTCAAACTAATGGTGGTTCTGGTCCAAGCACTGCTGGTAACGCCAAGTAATGTACTCGCAAGCATCAAGAATCATTGGTATTTGAGTGCATTCTCGCTTGGTATTTGAGTGCATTCTCGTTCAGCGGCTGCTCTTTCAACGACTGTTTTCGATTTTGTAACGTAGACTCCATCTGTTAAGTACCTCTATACACTCAAATTCCTAGAGGTGTGAGGTCTGGCGAACGCGGAGAGTAATCCTACGAAACCCCTTCATCCCATCCTCCTGTTTGTGACTAGATCCCATCAAGTCTTACGCCTTACGATGGTATAGTGTGTGTGTGGAGTGTGCTCCTATCTTGCTCAAAGTTCAATCGGAAAAGAAGCATCAATTGAGCTATCTACCTAGCTACTCAGTTAAGCTATCAATTAAGCTATCTACTCAGACACCCAAATCTTACATTACAGAAGTGGATAACATCTTTATACCGAGGACTCCCTGTTCAACGTCTTATCCAGTGTTTGATTGGCATTCATCCCTTCCTATTTCTTCACCTATATGTTATTACTTCAGTTTACCCTCCACGTTACTTCGGCTGTTTGATACGTGTCTTTTAAGATCAAGTTGCATCTTGGATATTCATTTCTGACCTGAAGACGTTCGAGAGTGGAGCGAAACTCCTTCAAGGAGTGCCGGACCAACCGGGCTGTGGTGGGTATGTGGGCCTGCGGGCCGCTCCAAGCAACAGCCTGGTGGACCAAACTCTCACAAGTCAAGTCTGACCTCGGGCCGGGCTTGGGGAGTAGAAGAACTCCCAGAACCCCATCAACCAGGTATCAACCAGGAAACGTTGTAGAAAAAAATATATATATATACCCCTTCAATAATCATTAAAAGTTTCTTTGCCATGAATATCGGTAACATTATTACTTTTCTTAATGCCTAGAGTAAGAACTTAGAAACTTAGAAAACTAATGCTATAAGATCAGCAACTCTAGCTATACGGTTATATTTAATCAAATATTTATATATATATATAAAGTGTGCTTTGAAGAGTTAACTATTCTAACCATTTTTTTAGAATAGATTGTTATTAAGGGCATCAAAGGCGAGGTGGTTTATAAACCAGGGAAGATACAGGCTACAGTGAGGCTTCTTCAATTAGAATTTAATTATCCGAAGCCAAAATATAATTGGGGGTAGTTAATGACAACAGCTGACGGTATTATCCCCCTCCCTTCAGCTTAATTTGCATATGAGGAGAGTTGCATTCTCTCTCTCTCTTTGTCTCCCTGTGTCTCTGTCTGTCTCTGTCTCTCTCTCTCTCTCTGTGTCTTTGTCTCCCTGTGTGTCTGTCTGTCTGTCTCCCTCTTGTCTCTGTCTCCTCTGTCTCTGTCTGTCTGTCTCTCTCTCTCTCTCTCTCTCTCTCTCTCTCTCTCTCTCTCTCTCTCTCTCTCTCTCTCTCTCTCTCTCTCTCTCTCTCTCTCTCTCTCTCTCTCTCTCCATATATGAGTGTGAGTGGTTGGATAAGTCCAAGAGTGGTAATGGACTGATAATTAAGTCCATGAGTGGTAGAGGCTGGACAATTAAGTCCATGGCCGGTAGTGGCTGGACATGGCGGGGAGGGGGGGGGGGGGGGTGCTTCCAATGGTCTTGAAGATCTCTCTTGAAGATTACATTTGACTTACAGGAGATCTGAGGACCTGTTCCCCCCCTTGAGCTTGTTACCAAACCTTTTAGGTCGTTCGGTAATTAATCATTTGAACTTGTCCGGTGAGCTGTCTGGGGGGGGGAGGGGGGAGAGTCTTGTCTGGACAGCTGGGAATATCAAACTAAACTCCCCAAGGATTAAACCACATTGTATACTAGTAATGGATGTATTTTGAGTCTACACGATCGCAGTCTCCCTTAGTTTACAACCTGCAATTCTGTGAGGTTTAGCTAAATTCCAATTTAACTATTAAAGAAAGGCTAAATGGTTGTGTTAGGACAAATACATCTTTGAGTGTATTTGTAAATTTTTATTGCTTTTAATGTATTTCTTTCAATGATTCTCATACTGGCATACAATTCTAAAAATAATAAATTCGTACAATATTTTCGTGTATTTTGGCTGTATATTTTTCTATAAAGCTTTCATTATAGCTCAGAATGCTGTTAAATCTATGATTGTTTTTGTGTAATTTATTTGTTCTTGCTTATTTATTTTTTAAACGTCCGCTTTGCTGTGAGATATGCCTCACTGTCAAATATTCCTCATCGCCAAATATGCATCATCGAGAAATACGCCTCACCCTCAAAAATACGCTGTCATCAAATATATGACCCAAATTAATAAGCTAAAATTTATGCTAAATACCCATACATCAACAAGCGTAAACAAACTCTAAACAATCAATACATGTGCATACACCATACACAAAGAAGAAAATCGTATAAGTAAAGGCTATGACACAAACATATGTAATGGAAACACTGAAGATTTTTTCCGGGCGAGGAATTGGCTGTATTAGGAGGCATTTCCCTTCATAATATATCCAATCATTCGATGGAATATTGAGTGAGAATTGTGGATGAAAGTTGAGGATTGAGCTGGAAGATGAGAGAGAGAGAGAGAGAGAGAGAGAGAGAGAGAGAGAGAGAGAGAGAGAGAGAGAGAGAGAGAGAGAGAGAGAGAGAGAGAGAGAGTTATAGTAGTACTTCAAATGCATTCACTCTGCATGCAGGTTCCTCCTCAGCTGTGTTGGTCTTGGTAGTAATCTCTTATCTCCCGTTGGCTCGCGTCTCTTCCTCTGTGCCTCCTCTCTGTCTGTCTGTCTGTCTGTCTGTCTGTCTGCCTTTTTTGGGGCTGCTTCGTCTGTAAGACTCTGTGGTTCCTTTCTGCTCTCTCTCATACACTCAAGTCTGACGTTGTGGGCGGTAACAATGCAACTAATTGTACCTTTTTTTTAGTGTGCTGGCTAAGCAATGATGTGTGTGTGTGTGTGTGTGTGTGTGTGTGTGTGTGTGTGTGTGTGTGTGTGTGTGTGTGTGTGTGTGTGTGTGTGTGTGTGTGTGTACTCACCTAGTTCACCTAGTTGTGTTTGCGGGGGTTGAGCTCTGGCTCTTTGGTCCCGCCTCTCAACCGTCAATCAACAGGTGTACAGATTCCTGAGCCTATCGGGCTCTGTCATATCTACACTTGAAACTGTGTATGGAGTCAGCCTCCACCACATCACTTCCTAATGCATTCCATTTGTCAACCACTCTGACACTAAAAAAGTTCTTTCTAATATCTCTGTGGCTCATTTGGGCACTCAGTTTCCACCTGTGTCCCCTAGTACGTGTGCCCCTTGTGTTAAATAGACTGTCTTTATCTACCCTATCAATCCCCTTCAGAATCTTGAATGTGGTGATCATGTCCCCCCTAACTCTTCTGTCTTCCAGCGAAGTGAGGTTTAATTCCCGTAGTCTCTCCTCGTAGCTCATACCTCTCAGCTCGGGTACTAGTCTGGTGGCAAACCTTTGAACCTTTTCCAGTTTAGTCTTATCCTTGACTAGATATGGACTCCATGCTGGGGCTGCATACTCCAGGATTGGCCTGACATATGTGGTATACAAAGTTCTGAATGATTCTTTACACAAGTTTCTGAATGCCGTTCGTATGTTGGCCAGCCTGGCATATGCCGCTGATGTTATCCGCTTGATATGTGCTGCAGGAGACAGGTCTGGCGTGATATCAACCCCCAAGTCTTTTTCCTTCTCTGACTCCTGAAGAATTTCCTCTCCCAGATGATACCTTGTATCTGGCCTCCTGCTCCCTACACCTATCTTCTATATCATGTGTGTGTGTGTGTGTGTGTGTGTTTATTTACTATTTTTACCTGCAGGATCAAGGTCTTGGGCCCCGCCTTTCTAACCGTCGGTTGTGTAATGGACTAACTTACGACCTGTGTTTTCTCTATCACATCTACTACATATATTTATCTCTAATATACACACACAATATTCGTTGGTGGGATAACTGGAAATAATTGTATATAAAGAGATTAAATATACATATACTTTATGGATGTAGAAGACTCGCAAAAAAACACGTAATTCGGTTATTCGTAAGTATCCACTAGGAAAATTAAACGAAACTTCCGAACGTTTTCGTGTTTCAACACATTGTCAAGGAAATACAGCCTTGTATTTAGAGGCTGTATTTATCATTATCAAGGAAATACAGCCAAGGAAATACTGTATTTTCTTGATAATGTGTTGAAACACGGAAACGTTCGGAACCTTTTCTTTCATTTTCCTAGTGATTTTCCCTTTCATTTTCTTCCAAATACTTTGGGGATGTCGACCAGGAGGCCTGGTCGACGACCGGGCCGCGGGGACGCTAAGCCCCGGAAGCACCTCAAGGAAGCACCACCTCAAGATATGTCATAACCCTCCCAGATGAGCAGTAGTATTGACTAGGAAACAGGAGCACAATGCCTCCTGAAGCACCTAGTGTTGACCATAGAAGTACCCTCCTTCTTCAGGTCATGGTGACCAGAGAACTACTATTTCTCTTCCATTCTTCAGGTCATGGTGACGACTGAACCACCTCTTCTTCCTTTCTTGAGGTTGCTGGAACCTATCAAGCAAGATGCTTTGTGAAGATATTGTGGGTCTTGATGACCCCTTAAAGTAAAAGATATCAGTCATCCGGACGCCTCACTTCATGTAGAGGGGGCTGAGTCAGTGTTGTGGTCATCCGGACTCCTCATAGCAGGTAGAGGGGGTGAGTCAGTGGTGAGTGTGGTCGAAGCAGATGAAGTAACCATATTTGTACAGGCTGACTCATGCCTCTCTACCACCTCCTGCTGGCGTGTGTGTGTGTGTGGGGTGTTCTTTATGAGTTTAGATATTCTTACTCCCCAAAAGTGAACAGCGTCTTGTAAGGTCCAGTTCTCTCGAGGTTTTCTTCATAACTCGGTCCTATTAGGAGTGGTGGACCTTGTTGAATATGTTTGAACTTTACCTGTTTTTTTTTCTTTGGTAATCGTTTCATGGTGGGGGCAGCATACTCAAGAATGGGTCATACATAGTGCATACAACGCCAAGAATGGGTCTTTGTCCAGGTTGCTGCAGGATAACCGGTCATTGGTCAGTATGGTGTATGCTGCCCTCGTTATCATGCTGGTTGTGTGTGTGCCTATGGTGGTGGATCTCCGGTTAAGTCCTCTTCCTTCATTCACTCTTTCATTCGAGTCATTATTCTAATTCCTATCCTCATAACCTTGCATTTGACAGGGTTAAAGACTAGCAGCCATTTCTCAGACCATCTCTGCAGATTGTCTAGATCATTTGGCCATGTATTGCAGTCCTGCTCAGTTCTGATTAGTCTAATTAGCTTAGCATCGTCAGCAAACATGGATAAGAATGAGTTGACCAGACCACACACTAGAAGTGAAGGGACGACGACGGTTTCGGTCCGTCCTGGACCATTCTGAAGTCGAATGTGTCACATTTTCAAGTCACAATCGACTTGAAAATAGTCCAGGACGGACCGAAACGTCGTCGTCATACATAGGTCGTCGACGTCGATGACGTCGTCGTCATCTACACACTTTCTAGTGTGTAGTTTGGTCAACATATTTCAGCCACGTTATTGTGACTCCTCGCCTGCGATAAGAATGAGCTTTCCGCCTCTGTAAATCCGTTTATACGTGTCACGAACATGATGTGCATTAGTACCAACCTTTGCGGTACTCCACTCATTACTGCACGTGTACTCACCTAGATGTGGTTACAGGGTCGAGCTAGGCTCCTAGACGTGCCTTCGGAACGTTCGTAGATTAAAGCAGTGACGCAGTTCTCACGTTTTTATCATATTTACATTTTAAAAGTTTGAATCTAATTAGCTTCAGTGACTTCTGCGTCTAATCTTTTTCACTCATTAACAGCTCTAACACTGACAAGTTCTTTCTGATGTACTTATCTAGTTGTGCTTGCGGGGGTTGAGCTCTGGCTCTTTGGTCCCGCCTCTCAACTGTTAATCAACTGGTGTACAGATTCCTGAGCCTACTGGGCTCTATCATATCTACATTTGAAAGTGTATGGAGTCAGCCTCCACCACATCACTTCCTAATGCATTTCTTTTACTAACTACTCTGACACTAAAAAAGTTCTTTCTAATATCTCTGTGGCTCATTTGGGCACTCAGTTTCCACCTGTGTCCCCTAGTGCGTGTGCCCCTTGTGTTAAACAGCCTGTCTTTATCTGTTTGTCTTGTGTGTGTGTGTGTGTGTGTGTGTGTGTGTGTGTGTGTGTGTGTGTGTGTGTGTGTGTGTGTGTGTGTGTGTGTGTGAGCGCGTGCGCGTTTGAGAGTGGTGTGGAGGGAGTTGGATGACGTGAAGAAGCCTATATTCGGGCGGGCTTGAGGGTCACACTGTCACCTCACCACAGGAGTCCTGACAGTAGTAAACACACACACTGAAGGATGACTCCCCCCGTCCCTATCTTGGGCTATACGTCCTGCCAGCAACGGTGGGGTAATTAATCTCCCCAGCTCAAGTGTCACTCGAGGAGAATATCAATGAGACTCAAAATTTGCTTCGGAATCCTCTAAGATGAACAATCTCTCACACGAAGCACCGAAAGAGAGAGAGAAAAATATAGAATGATTACTGCATGTCCCGTTCTATAGTCTCTCTCTCTCTCTCTCTCTCTCTCTCTCTCTCTCTCTCTCTCTCTCTCTCTCTCTCTCTCTCTCTCTCTCTCTCTCTCTCTCTCTCTCTCTCACACACACACACATTAGGTACACACCGTCAAGGTATTCTCGTGAAATTTGACAGTTTTGAATCCATATATCGTCAGAGATCCAGGATATTAGTCTTATAAATACCATCATCCGACGCTATTTTCCCTGTGAAATATATATATTTATTGACATTGGGCATGGAGGAGGGGGAAGGAGATGCTAGAATAGTAGGAAGAGGAGAAGAAGGAGGAGAAGAAAGAGTAAATCCTGCCCTTTGTTTTCAAAAGAATTGACTGGGGGTCAGACAGCCGCAGCTGTGAAATATCCCTCTCCTCAAATCACACACATGAATATTAAAACAAAACTTCTGAATTCGCTAACACCAGAAGACGTTCATAAGGAAATCACAATAGTATATAGGGGGGCCTCGTAGCCTGGTGGATAGCGCGCAGGACTCGTAATTCTGTGGCGCGGGTTCGATTCCCGCACGAGGCAGAAACAAATGGGCAAAGTTTCTTTCACCCTGAATGCCCCTGTTACCTAGCAGTAAATAGGTACCCGGGTGTTAGTCAGCTGTCACGGGCTGCTTCCTGGGGGTGGAGGCCTGGTCGAGGAACAACCAATATAGCACGTTTTAACAACGTTCTAATACGTCATAAACACGTTAAGCCAAGATGTAACAACTTTATTACAAGTTGTAACAAGCGGAAAAGAGAGACAGTTTCGGTTTGTGTTTCGTACGGGAATCGAACGAACGTCCTGAGGGTAACCTCAGACACGCACCTTAACCCCCGGACCATGATATGCTAAAGGTAAGACAACCTGGGATCACACTGGGATCACACCCGGGATCACACCCGGGATCCACCACTAGGCTGGGAGGCACCGAGCTGGTGGTAGTCAATCCAAGCTTTACATGTAAACCGTATACACTTTGGTGTAGACTCCTCGTAAAGCTGCGTGGCTGGGGGGATACCCAGGACGTTGGTTCGATCCCCGTCCTGTTCCACAGAATTTGTCTCATAACTACAAATATTTTTGGATTTCGCTAACTCGTGTAACACTTTGGGCTGTCTGTCTGTCTGCTTGGTCCTGTGTCTGTCTGTCTGTCTGCTTGGTCCTGTGGCTGTCTGTCTATCTGCTTGGTCCTGTGGCTGTCTGTCTGCTTGGCCCTGTGGCTGTCTGTCTGTCTGCTTGGTCCTGTGGCTGTCTGTCTGTCTGCTTAGTCCTGTGGCTGTCTGTCTATCTGCTTGGGGCTGTGGCTGTCTGTCTGCTTGGCCCTGTGGCTGTCTGTCTGTCTGCTTGGTCCTGTGGCTGTCTGTCTGTCTGCTTGGTCCTGTGGCTGTCTGTCTGTCTGCTTGGTCCTGTGGCTGTCTGTCTGTCTGCTTGGTCCTGTGGCTGTCTGTCTGTCTGCTTGGTCCTGTGGCTGTCTGTCTGTCTGCTTGGTCCTGTGGCTGTCTGTCTGTCTGCTTGGTCCTGTGGCTGTCTGTCTGTCTGCTTGGTCCTGTGGCTGTCTGTCTGTCTGCTTGGTCCTGTGGCTGTCTGTCTGTCTGCTTGGTCCTGTGGCTGTCTGTCTGTCTGCTTGGTCCTGTGGCTGTCTGTCTGTCTGCTTGGTCCTGTAGCTGTCTGTCTGTCTGCTTGGTCCTGTAGCTGTCTGTCTGTCTGCTTGGTCCTGTAGCTGTCTGTCTGTCTGCTTGGTCCTGTGGCTGTCTGTCTGTCTGCTTGGTCCTGTAGCTGTCTGTCTGTCTGCTTGGTCCTGTGGCTGTCTGTCTGTCTGCTTGGTCCTGTGGCTGTCTGTCTGCTTGGTCCTGTGGCTGTCTGTCTGTCTGCTTGGTCCTGTGGCTGTCTGTCTGCTTGGCCCTGTGGCTGTCTGTCTGTCTGCTTGGTCCTGTAGCTGTCTGTCTGTCTGCTTGGTCCTGTGGCTGTCTGTCTGTCTGCTTGGCCCTGTGGCTGTCTGTCTGCTTGGCCCTGTGGCTGTCTGTCTGTCTGCTTGGTCCTGTAGCTGTCTGTCTGTCTGCTTGGTCCTGTAGCTGTCTGTCTGTCTGCTTGGTCCTGTAGCTGTCTGTCTGTCTGCTTGGCCCTGTGGCTGTCTGTCTGTCTGCTTGGTCCTGTAGCTGTCTGTCTGTCTGCTTGGTCCTGTGGCTGTCTGTCTGCTTGGCCCTGTGGCTGTCTGTCTGTCTGCTTGGTCCTGTAGCTGTCTGTCTGCTTGGTCCTGTAGCTGTCTGTCTGTCTGCTTGGCCCTGTAGCTGTCTGTCTGTCTGCTTGGTCCTGTAGCTGTCTGTCTGTCTGCTTGGTACTGTGGCTGTCTGTCTGCTTGGTCCTGTGGCTGTCTGTCTGTCTGCTTGGTCCTGTAGCTGTCTGTCTGTCTGCTTGGTCCTGTAGCTGTCTGTCTGCTTGGTCCTGTAGCTGTCTGTCTGTCTGCTTGGTCCTGTAGCTGTCTGTCTGCTTGGTCCTGTAGCTGTCTGTCTGTCTGCTTGGTCCTGTAGCTGTCTGTCTGTCTGCTTGGTCCTGTAGCTGTCTGTCTGTCTGCTTGGTCCTGTGGCTGTCTGTCTGTCTGCTTGGTCCTGTGGCTGTCTGTCTGCTTGGTCCTGTAGCTGTCTGTCTGTCTGCTTGGTCCTGTAGCTGTCTGTCTGTCTGCTTGGTCCTGTGGCTGTCTGTCTGCTTGGTCCTGTAGCTGTCTGTCTGCTTGGTCCTGTAGCTGTCTGTCTGTGTGGTCATGTAGCTGTCTGTCTGCTTGGTCCTGTAGCTGTCTGTCTGCTTGGTCCTGTAGCTGTCTTGTCTGCTTGGTCCTGTAGCTGTCTTGTCTGCTTGGTCCTGTAGCTGTCTTGTCTGCTTGGTCTTGTAGCTGTCTTGTCTGCTTGGTCCTGTAGCTGTCTGTCTGCTTGGTCTTGTAGCTGTCTGTCTGCTTGGTTCTGTAGCTGTCTGTCTGCTTGGTTCTGTAGCTGTCTGTCTGTTTGGTTCTGTAGCTGTCTTGTCTGCTTGGTCCTGTAGCTGTCTTGTCTGCTTGGTCTTGTAGCTGTCTGTCTGCTTGGTTCTGTAGCTGTCTGTCTGCTTGGTCCTGTAGCTGTCTGTCTGCTTGGTCCTGTAGCATTCTGCTTGGTCCTGTATCTGTCTGCATCTGTCGTTGTCTGCGGGTGTCTACAACCCCCCCCCCCCCTGTCTGTCAATCTAGCACTGTGTCTGCTTTTCTAAACCTAGTTCCATCTTATTTGTCTTATTAATATGTAGTACAATAAATTGTTTCGTGCTTCCCTTATTTCACTTATTGTAGTTTTAACAGCACGAATATTTTAAAATAAGTAAATTATTTGGAATTAAATGCGATTCGGGGCTGGAATGTATTTTTGTCTTGGGAATCCCTTTAATACGTTTAATAATAAGATGAAATATCATCGTCCGTCCTCTGATGAAAGGAGATGAAATCCAGGAAGGTTCGGAGAGTTTCAAATCCTATTTACATGGAATTTGCTGGTCGGTTTTTGCGTTATTTACAACTACGAGCGGGACTCTATATCTGTTTTTGTGTGATATATCTTTTTTTTTTTTTTAGCTCTTATGTGTGGTATCTTTTTTAGCTTTTGTGTGTGTCTCTGTGTCTATCTGTTGGTTTTATTTGTCTGGGTTTTCTCTCTTTTTCTTTGTTTTATCTATGTTCTTCCTCTGTCTGCTTTTTTTTCTCACTCTGGTACTTTTTATCTAATCTTTTCCTCTGTCTGTCTCTGTCCCTCTGTCTCTGTCCCTCTGTCGCGGTGTCTCTGTCTCTGTCTGTCTCTCTGTCTCTGTCTGTCTCTCTCTCTCTCTCTCTCTCTCTCTCTCTCTCTCTCTCTCTCTCTCTCTCTCTCTCTCTCTCTCTCTCTCTCTCTCTCTCTCTCTCTCTCTCTCTCCTCAAATCTCCATCCCTATATTCTCCATCAACCGTGATAGGAAACAGGGATTTTCCAATAAATATTTTGGTTTAGCTGTTCCACCAGATAAACTTGGTATTGATAAAACCTCTGTTATCTGCTATATTCTTTTGTATCCCCCCCCCCTTCCGCCATATTTGATTCCTTTCCCCCCTCTCTCTTATTCTGTCTCATCCCCCTCTTTCTCATCCCCTTCTTTCTCATTCCCCTCTTTCTCAACCCCCCATCTGCCTCATCCCCCTGGTTTCTCTTCCTCCTTTGAGGAGACTTTTCGTACATGTCTCAGGTCCATTCTTCATCTCAATTTCTCATCTGGCGTGAGCCGACAAGCCATCTCTTGTCTTCCTCATCTCGATTTGCGTCTTAATTACAAGTCTCGGCCGAGCCCAAGATCAGCAGCGGGGAGAGGGAAAAAAAGGACATCTCGTCCATTAGGCGAAGTGGCAAATTTGCATCGAATTTCAACATCGTTATTATTATTATTTTTTCTTCCCCTGAGGAGATTCGTGATGGTGTTGTGTTGAGCACGGTAGGTAGTTTTATCTGGGGGGAGAGGCTAGGAGAGGCTAGGAGAGCTTGGGAGAGCTGTGTGTGTGTGTGTGTACTCACCTAGTTGTACTCATCTAATTGTGCTTGCGGGGGTTGAGCTTTGGCTCTTTGGTCCCGCCTCTCAACTGTCAATCAACTGGTGTACAGGTTCCTGAGCCTACTGGGCTCTATCATATCTACATTTGAAACTGTGTATGGAGTCAGCCTCCACCACATCACTTCCTGGTGCATTTCATTTATTAACTACTCTGACACTGAGAAAGTTCTTTCTAACGTCTCTGTGGCTCATCTGGGATATTGTGTGTGGGGGGGGGGGGATAGAATGCTGCGTCGAAGAGCTGGAAATGGTAATAAAACAGAGGCCAGAAGTTATACACCGTTATAAAAAAGTTATAAAAAGTTATTCGAAAGAGTGCCAAGGAGTAAGATGCCAAGACACACGGAATCACAACGTCTCCACAACCTTGAGACAACTTGAGAGGCAGGGCGCTCGTCCTGCCTCTCACGTACTGCCTGGCCCACTATATGAGAAGCACAGATGCCGGGGAAAAGACATGCAAAAACGCTGATGCAATATAAAACTGATTTCGCTGAAGCTTTCTCAGCAGATGTGACCATGGCGTTAGGGCAGACAAGATGCGCTCAAAGATGACTATACCCTTGTCGAGGTATGGAAGATGGATCTTCAATTCCCCGAGGATCAGAACTCAGGGTGTAGTAGTAAATAAAGTCTAATTGGGATCATCCACCGTGCAAAGCTCACAGTCCCCCCCCCCTCTGCCTGTCCTTCAAGGTTCTGTGCTTGCTCCCGTACCTCTGAGACACAGAAATGAAGGACATATTGAATATGTCTGGACTATAGCGACTTCGAGTACCATCTCTGTGTACCATTGACCTTGTGTAGTGAAGCTGTGTTCAGGCTTTTGACATGGGTAAGTAAGGGTAGAATATAGACGTAAATTATGTTAATATTATATTCTTGACGCGCTGTATACGCTGGGAGAGGAAGTTATACCTACAACTTGAAGCACAGCTGTGTATAATGACTTTACTGGCAATATACTAAATCCCCCAAATTAAATCCCCCCAACTTCCTCACCAAACTTCCCTTCCACACCAGCTGGAAGGGGCTGTGAGGAGCCTTCCTCACCAGCTGGAAGGGGCTGTGAGGAGCCTTCCTCACCAGCTGGAAGGGGCTGTGAGGAGCCTTCCTCACCAGCTGGAAGGGGCTGGGAGGAGCCTTCCTCACCAGCTGGAAGGGGCTGGGAGGAGCCTTCCTCACCAGCTGGAAGGGGCTGGGAGGAGCCTTCCTCACCAGCTGGAAGGGGCTGTGAGGAGCCTTCCTCACCAGCTGGAAGGGGCTGTGAGGAGCCTTCCTCACCAGCAGGAAGGGGCTGTGAGCAGCCTTCCTCATCAGCTGGAAGGGGCTGTGAAGAGCCTTCCTCACCAGCTGGAAGGGGCTGTGAGGAGCCTTCCTCCTCACCAGCTGGAAGGGGCTGTGAGGAGCCTTCCTCACCAGCTGGAAGGGGCTGGGAGGAGCCTTCCTCACCAGCAGGAAGGGGCTGTGAGGAGCCTTCCTCACCAGCAGGAAGGGGCTGTGAGGAGCCTTCCTCACCAGCTGGAAGGGGCTGTGAGGAGCCTTCCTCACCAGCTGGAAGGGGCTGTGAGGAGCCTTCCTCACCAGCAGGAAGGGGCTGTGAGAAGCCTTCCTCACCAGCTGGAAGGGGCTGTGAGGAGCCTTCCTCACCAGCTGGAAGGGGCTGTGAGGAGCCTTCCTCACCAGCTGGAGGTAGGTATGAGGAACCACCCTCCCAGCAGTGGGGAGTTAAGTCAAGCGATTGCCGTTACAGCATCGAAGTGCTGTATGGTTTTTTTTTTGGAGGAGTTCGATGTCGAAGTGAGGAAGAGCGCTGAAAACCTCTCTCTCTCTCTCTCTCTCTCTCTCTCTCTCTCTCTCTCTCTCTCTCTCTCTCTCTCTCTCTCTCTCTCTCTCTCTCTCTCTCTCTCTCTCACTCTCTCTCTCTCTCTCTCTCTCTCTCTCTCTCTCTCTCTCTCTCTCTCTCTCTCTCTCTCTCTCTCTCTCTCTCTCTCTCTCTCTCTCTCTCTCTAAGCACTTCCTCCTCATCATTCCCCTACCTTCGCTAATCAGACCTGAACATTTGAGGCAATATTGTCTTAACGATAGAGATGGTGATTACTCCGTGAATTACTGAAGGGGGTATTTCAACTTCATCATTGTGGCATACTGATTTGGCTCCAATGTCCGAGTCATCATGATGAGTTATATGTCCGTTAGGATATATCCATTCACACCCCTCCCCTCCCCCCCCCACCAGAAAAAAAAATATATTTTTCTTCATAGGGAGAACAGCTGACAAAAAGTATTCAGAAACAAAATCACGATTTCAGACGCAATGGGAGTCGTTGGGGGTAGTTGGGGGGGGGAGGATTGGGGGTAAGGGGGGTTTGAGGGGAAGGGGGGGTAGAATGGGGCGAAGGGAAGGGCGGGGAAGAGATGGTTCGCTATAAGGGAGGATAATGTGACCTTAAGGGAAATAATTTTACAATTTGAAGATATGATGAGTGTTCGTAACCTGTTTTATACCTGTCCAATGCTCCTGTCTCCTTGGCCTGTCCAAAATCGGTATGAAGATTCATTGATGAAGATTAAGCCACCCAAAAGGTGGCACGGGCATGAATAGCCCGTAAGTGGTGGCCCTTTTGAGCCATTACCAGTATCAATAGATGATACTGGAGATCTGTGGAGGTGCGACTGCACCCTGCGTGACAGGAGATGTCTCCTGTCCAAAATCTGTATCGGTCTGTCCTAATACTGTCTGTCTGTCTGTCAATGGCGTGTCCGCGCCCTCTTCACAATCGTTAAAAGCCCCCTACAGGATGATCTCCAACCGGCCAGGGCAATTACTGATAAATAAAATAATATATATTTTTTCCTCTGTATTTTGTACAGGAGCAGGAGGTAATAGTCAAAATTGGCCTGTTGAGAGAATTAATAGGAATTAGTTTTTTTTATAATGCGGAAATAATAATTGGTAATATGTTAATCGGAAATACATGTATCCCTAAACGATCAATAAATCCTTGGATTAAGGGACATTACTGTGTGTGTGTGTGTGTGTGTGTGTGTGTGTGTGTGTGTGCGTGCGTGTGTGTGCGTGCGTGTGCGTGTGTACTCACCTAATTATACTCACCTAATTGTGCTTGCGGGGGTTGAGCTCTGGCTCTTTGGTTCCCGCCTCTCAACCGTCAATCAACAGGTGCACAGGTTCCTGAGATGTGTGTTCCTCAGATACAGTTCATGATGTGTGTGTGTGTGTGTGTGTGTGTGTGTGTGTGTGTGTGCGGGCGTGCGTGCGTGTGCGTGTGTACAGATTACTAGCGTACTGTCAGTTTCAATAGTAATGTGCATCTTTCTTAATCGCATATTTACAAACTTTTACAAACAGCGACCCCCCACCCCTCCCCCCACCCCTTTCCATCGAGGTAATTGACATGTATCGGAAATGAATAAAAACGTCATGAAAAAACAAATTGAGCTCCCGGGCCGTAGAGGATATATTATAACAAAACGAAGCCCGATTACACTGTATACTGTCAGTATATGTGGACTTGATATGGGGGGAGGGGGGTCTCTCTCTCTCTCTCTCTCTCTCTCTCTCTCTCTCTCTCTCTCTCTCTCTCTCTCTCTCTCTCTCTCTCTCTCTCTCTCTCTCTCTCTCTCTCTTTCCTTCTCTCTCTCTCTCTCTCTCTCTCTCTCTCTCTCTCTCTCTCTCTCTCTCTCTCTCTCTCTCTCTCTCTCTCTCTCTCTCTCTCTCTCTCTCTCTCTCTCACCCTACTTCTAATGGGCTGAACTCATGCAACGCAGTTTCGAATCCTGGTGAGGACATAGATTTGATTATATATATATATATATATATATATATATATATATATATATATATATATATATATATATATATATAAATGTAAAAGTTACATTGGGCAAAGTATGAGTATATATATTTTTACCCCAAGAGATCATTGTGCGATGCTGATTATCCACTAATCACTATTTTTTTTCGATTGTCAGTAAACATAGCCACTTCCACAGAGGCGGAACCACACTGATAAGAAAAATCTAAAAGATCCGATGCTCTAAGGAGGTCCTCGAACGCCTTAACGAGACCGTAGCGATGCCCTAGCGAAGTCCCTAAGGATGCCTCAGCGATCAAAAGCTGACGAAACATTTTTGGCTTTTCCATAGTCGGCGCCTCTCCCCCTAATTCATCCCCTAACTCTATCCACCACCACTTGTAACTACCCCTACCACAACCACCCATCACCATCCACCACCATCCAGGTGACTGTAATGGCCAGATGTAATTACCCCAAATGACCTATTAACAAGCTAACCACCCCCTTCCCCAGGCCCTTGAAGTTGTACAAGAATGACATAGTCAAAAATAATCATAGTAATACTGAGAAGCTTCTTGCTCAGTTCACGTAATAGAATTGCATGCAAGATTGCAACTAGTCTCCGCGGCGCGTTCACAGGAATATAATTAGTTTATTACGCTATGTTGCACAAATTTTTGGGGGGTTCCTGGGGTAGTTAGTGTTGTGTTTTTGATGAGATAATATGGCTGCAGAGTGTAGGAATTGGTGGTTATTCTCCGCACACATACTTGATGTACTGGGACCACTTAAGGTGTATTGGGACCACTTACTCGCCCAGTTCCCGCTCATCTGGAAGTACACAGCGTTCGGCACTCTTCCTGACAGGTGCTATTATTTCCATTGAAGATATTAACTCTGTGAATGGGGGCCAAATGCCCCCCAATCTCCAGTTAATTCCATCGGCCGCCTCGCCTGAACGCCGGCGGTCAACGGTAGCACATTCCTGTTCATTGACGTTAGAGATGTAATAGGAAGATTTCTCACGTCCGTTTGTGTATTAACAATATAGCAGTCAGCCACGAACCTGTCTGCCAGCGAAGGCAAGATGAAGGGCGTTGCGAAAGGCGGATATCTGCTTGCTGAATGGTTTATCTTGCGTGACGTAAATCAGATTCGGGGGCTCTGAATGGTTGATCTTGCGGTGGCGTAAATCAGATTGGCCCTTTGAATGGCTCATCGCTTTGCTGTGGTCCATCGAAATTTGATGAAAACAGGAAATTTTCTACAATTTATGAGGCGATTTGTGTATGATATATTGAGTAATGGCTCCTGTGGTTTATAGATGCTTGGAGATGATGTAGGTTGGTTTTAGAAGAGCAAATAACACTACGGGCTCACTATAGCCCGTGCTACCTGGAACTTTTATGTTCCACGAAGCTGAATCTATAACAACAACAAATAACGCGGAGGAGAACAGTGTGAACATTTGTTCATCATATTTTATAATACTGAAGTAGAACGTTTATTGATAAATCACGTTCATTCTGATCTTTGTCTGGTATATGGTAATTAGTTCATACATTGCCTAGATCAGTGAGTCTAGCCGAAGGTTCTCTAGGTTTCTTATGGAGAAACTTATGATTTCTTATGGTTCTCTATGGTTTCTTTCGGCGTGGTGGTGTAAACTGTCAATTCAGGGGCCAGATTCACGAAGCATGAGTTACGCAAGTACTTACGAACCTGGGGCCAGATTCACGAAGCAGCTACGCAAGTACTTACGAACGTGTACATCTTTCCTCAATCTTTGACGGCTTTGGTTACATTTATTAAACAGTTTACAAGAATGAAAACTTCCCAATCAACTGTTGTTATTGTCATAAACAGCCTCCTGGTGCTTTGGAGCTCACTAACAGTTTAATAATTGTAAACAAAGCCGCCAAAGATTGAGGAATAGATGGACAGGTTCGTAAGTGCTTGCGTAACTACTTCGTGAATGTGGCCCCCTGGTCTTATAGGTGTTAAGAGTTACGTCAGTGTAAGTTGGCTGCTGATTGATGAGTGTTTGATATGTGGTGTTTCAGCTATGTCAAGTCTCTATATTGTCCTCGTATCTGTCAATTATTTCAGCGTTGTTATTCTCACTATCTCCGGTGATGGTCTATTGGGTGTTAGAGTTTGTGTTCTTTGATGGAGCCTCGTTGTTTGTGCATTGTTAGACACCTTCAAAGTGATACAGGCGATGAGTCACAATAACGTGGCTGAAGTATGTTGACCAGACCACACACACTAGAAGGTGAGCTCTCATCGACTTGAGAATGGTCCAGGACGGTCCGAAACGTCGTCGTCGTCCCTTCACTTTCTAGTGTGTGGTCTGGTCAACACCTTCAAAGTAACGTTGTTGTCTTGTTAATGAGATTGTTGAGGCTGGCAATCTCCAAGTGGACAGGTAAAGCCACAGACGACTTTCGTCTCTTTCAAGACTTTCCTTCGCATGCATCTTGGAATCTAAGTCTTGGCTTGATGCCTTAGGATAATTTTAGACTATTGCCGAAACACCACATGTGGAAAAATAGAGAATGCTTAAAACGCGTTTTCGGCTTATTTCGCCTTCATCAGAGCAAAATAGAATGACTTGGCAGAGCAAAGTTTTAGATTATTATTCACGTTTCAAGAAACCGTCTTGAAACTGAAACACAAGAGTCATCTTGGACCGTAATCCAGATAACATTAGTTATCTTTTGAAGAAAGCAAATGACCTGAAATCCTGATATCGAGTCATCATCAATTGTCGTAACAAAATGATGGCAATCAGTTGATGTCTGACATCACAGAGGATTCTAAACCTGGCCTGTAATGTTGGCTTATGGTAAGAAGTTCTGCGATGGACTCGAATATCCGTCAAATTTATTCCAGCTTAACCCCACCCGCTTCTCTGGACAAGGAATAGCGGAATTGTAATTTGTTTTGTTTCTTTTTGTTATCTATTCTATTTGTTCCACAGATAAATCTCATTAATGTGATATATCAGCGACCATATTTACAACTGGAAAGTAGTGGACTAGAACGCACCTGGGAACACCCAGATGCATAGATTCGATCCCTCATCACGGCTCCTGTGGATTTATTTACCCGGTAAGATAATTTGAGGTGAGGAACACTATTGTTTCAAGCGTAGGTTAGACATATATATATATATATGAAGGAGTTTGGGGGGTGGGCATAAATATACAAGAACTGCCTCGTATGGGTCAATTATATACCTGCTTTCTACATGTTTTTTGTTTTTGTTTCTTGTTTTATATCAAAGGTTTCCTCGGAGAGGTCATGTGCTACCTACCTACCTGTTGCTGGTCCCGGGATTCAGTGTCCCCGCGGCCCGGTCTCTTGACTGGTGATCTGATGTATGAAACACAGTCTGGTTGATCAGGTATGCTTTAAAGATGTTTATCCAGCTGTCTTATGAGCATCAGGAGAGGCCGCCTAGTTGTTGTTGTTGTTGTTATAGATTCAGCTACTCGGAACAAGTTCCAAGTAGCACGGTCTATGGTGAGCCCGTAGTGGACTTACCTGGCACAGGAGCGGGGCAAGTAGCACGGGCTATGGTGAGCCCGTAGTGGACTTACCTGGCACAGGAGCGGGGCAAGTAGCACGGGCTATGGTGAGCCCGTAGTGGACTTACCTGGCACAGGAGCGGGGCAAGTAGCACGGGCTATGGTGAGCCCGTAGTGGACTTACCTGGCACAGGAGCGGGGCAAGTAGCACGGGCTATGGTGATCCCCTAGTGGACTTACCTGGCATAGGAGCGGGGCAAGTAGCACGGGCTATGGTGAGCCCGTAGTGGACTTACCTGGCACAGGAGCGGGGCAAGTAGGACGGTCTATGGTGAGCCCGTAGTGGACTTACCTGGCACAGGAGCGGGGCAAGTAGCACGGGCTATGGTGATCCCCTAGTGGACTTACCTGGCATAGGAGCGGGGCAAGTAGCACGGGCTATGGTGAGCCCGTAGTGGACTTACCTGGCACAGGAGCGGGGCAAGTAGCACGGGCTATGGTGAGCCCGTAGTGGACTTACCTGGCACAGGAGCGGGGCAAGTAGCACGGGCTATGGTGAGCCCGTAGTGGACTTACCTGGCACAGGAGCGGGCCAAGTAGCACGGGCTATGGTGAGCTCGTAGTGGACTTACCTGGCACAGGAGCGGGCCAAGTAGCACGGGCTATGGTGAGCCCGTGGTGGACTTACCTGGCACAGGAGCGGGGCAAGTAGCACGGGCTATGGTGAGCCCCGTAGTGGACTTACCTGGCACAGGAGCGGGGCAAGTAGCACGGGCTATGGTGACCCCGTAGTGGACTTACCTGGCACAGGAGCGGGGCAAGTAGCACGGGCTATGGTGAGCCCGTAGTGGACTTACCTGGCACAGGAGCGGGGCAAGTAGCACGGGCTATGG
>NC_091168.1:24301829-24314798 GCF_040958095.1 Procambarus clarkii | reverse complement strand
TCTCTCTCTCTCTCTCTCTCACCCTTCTCATCAACAACACATATCGACGCTGCCTCAGTTAGTCCCTCCTCCTCCTCCTCCTCCTCCCAGCACATAAGTTGATGTTTGGTAAACAAGACGGCGGCCAATCACGATGGAGAATGTGTTTTACGTGGTTGTAGTTCCTTGTGGTGTTTGAAGGTATTAATATAGGTGTGGAGGATGAATGGGGCGGGTCTTAGAGACACACACACGTACCTGGAGGAGTTTGAATGGCCACCTGGACCCAGCGACGCCGCTCCGAGACGGAAGGGTTGGCAACCCCCACCTCTGTGGGCCCCCACGTGTATCTTGACATTTAGGTAACGATGCCATTTGTCCTTTATTTTTTTTTTTTTTTTTTACGTTTTGTCTTTGTAATTAATAAATACAGTAATGTATGAGGTGCTCGCGCGCGAACGCTACGTTTACAAACACGGTGAGAAAATAAACAAAGTCTCAAGGTTATCATTCATTTGCATGCTGGAAATGGAAGACACATTGTTGACCTTGCCGGGCCAGGTATGCTTGGGCAGGCCTCCCTTACCCCACCCCCCACCCCGTCCCCAACCCCACCATCACACCCCCCCCCTTCCATCAACCCTCCCCCCCCACCCACCAACCCCCCATGCGGGACCCCCACACACACACTCATCTCTCATAGGGGGGTAATGTTATTTATACATTACGGTGGAATTAATAGAAAACTGCGAACTGCTATATATATATATATATATTATATATATATATATATATATTATATATATATATATATATATATATATAATATATATATAAAATGGTTGAGAGAATGAAGTGAATGGCAAGATGAGGTAACACCCATCGGGAAGGGGGGGGGGTAGGGAGAACCCCCCTCCCCCCCACCAGAACAGTTTCAGTAGACAACGGCCTGTTTCATCCATTGACGATCTGTTGGCAAGCTTCAGTCCCCCCCCCCCACGATTCTAGGGAGGGGTACTGAGCCCGGCTCTCTTTTTTTTCACCTAACTTTCAAACTGTTGGTTGCTTTAATGGAATTATTCCAGTGGTTCCCCTATTTGCCATAGCTGTTTTTTTTTTTTTTAAAGGGTCCAGGTACTGGAGTCGGCTTCGTTCTCGATTCGCAATCGGAATTGCGGGTTCGAATCCAGGGGGGCGAGACAGAAATGGTTGGGTACGTTCATTTCCTATGCCTCTGTTCACCCTAGCAGCAAATAGGTACGGAGGAGTTAAGTCACCTTGTTGTGGTGGGGGGTGGGGGGAGGTGAGAAGGGGGACCTTGATATAAGCTTAACGTGTCTGCATACACAGTCTGCCTGTCCCCGACAAAATGAATTATTAATTGTTAAAGCTTTGAATGGAGAGCGCTTCTACGAAACTAGTGATTGGATGAACATCCCAGCGAATTTCCACTCACAGGATGAGTGGCGGTGCCCAATACTGTCACTATGGCGGCGTGTCCACTCACAGGATGAGTGACGCTGCCCAATACTGTCACTATGGCGGCGTGTCCACTCACAGGATGAGTGACGCTGCCCAATACTGTCACTATGGCGGCGTGTCCACTCACAGGATGAGTGACGCTGCCCAATACTGTCACTATGGCGGTGTGTCCACTCACAGGATGAGTGACGCTGCCCAATTACTGTCAGTATGGCGGCGTGTCCACTCACAGATGAGTGGACGCTGCCCAATACTGTCACTATGGCGGTGTGTCCACTCACAGGATGAGTGGCGCTGCCCAATACTGTCACTATGGCGGCGTGTCCACTCACAGGATGAGTGACGCTGCCCAATACTGTCACTATGGCGGTGTGTCCACTCACAGGATGAGTGACGCTGCCCAATACTGTCACTATGGCGGTGTGTCCACTCACAGGATGAGTGGCGCTGCCCAATACTGTCACTATGGGCGGCGTGTCCACTCACAGGATGAGTGACGCTGCCCAATACTGTCACTATGGCGGCGTGTCCACTCACAGGATGAGTGACGCTGCCCAATACTGTCACTATGGCGGCGTGTCCACTCACAGGATGAGTGGCGCTGCCCAATACTGTCAGTATGGCGGTGTGTCCACTCACAGGATGAGTGGCGCTGCCCAATACTGTCACTATGGCGGTGTGTCCACTCACAGGATGAGTGGCGCTGCCCAATACTGTCACTATGGCGGTGTGTCCACTCACAGGATGAGTGGCGCTGCCCAATACTGTCACTATGGCGGTGTGTCCACTCACAGGATGAGTGGCGCTGCCCAATACTGTCACTATGGCGGTGTGGTCCACTCACAGGATGAGTGGCGCTGCCCAATCTTGAGAAAATATAGATTAATACAGGATTTTCACAGTCTTACTGAAGGCCCCGGTCAGCTTTTAACAAATTTGATTCAAATCAGATTCTAACTCTGATTCTTTTAACAATATATTTCAGGCAGCTGACAGCTGGAAGGGCTGCGACATTCTGTATCTTAACTCACAGGAGACCTTAACAAGTTAAGAGGCACATGGTATTAGGGAGGTTACCCTAAGTGGGGATTAGGGTTTGGTTAATACCAAGAGAGCAGGGTTATCATAAGCCTGCGTGGTAGGTGGAGTGCCCCAGGGCTCTGTCTTGGGGCACTCTGGGAAATTGCGGAGTCCGAATGCAGAAAATATTAAAAAAAAAAAATCGTGATTAGTAGGTATCTCACGTCAAAATGTAATGCATAAATGTATAGAATGAGGTAAGTGGGATACTAGGATATATTTCAACAAATTTTTGTCAAAAAGATATCTAATGTTAATTATTCTCAGCTTTATCTTGCCCTAGTTAAATCCCATTTAGATTATGCACTTGTCATCGGGATGAAAAAACTATGCAAACTGCATGTATCGCGAGAAAGAAGATATGCAGTTCAGTTCTTGTCTCCATACTATAGAATAGAGATAAATTCACTTAAACGCGTCCAGAAGAAAACAAAAGTTAATCCCAGGAATTAGAAACATTCCTGTAAAGAGAGATTTTTTAACAAATCTGGACTTTGCATTCACTAGAATGACGAAGATTAAGGAGGTGACATGATCTTACTGGCCGTCCTGCTAGGAACACACAGCCACCGCAGCGCGTACAGCACCATCCACAAGCAAGAAAACCCGCTGGGAACGCAGACGATGAGTCGCAACGCGTCTTGAAGATATAAGAACTAAACTACACACCAGAAAAGATGAGACGACGACGACGTTTCGGTCCATCCTGGACCATTATCAAGTCGACTGTGGTCCTTATCACAAACGTCGTCCGTCTCCTCCCTCATCTTCTGGTGTGTAGATTAGTTCCCGCTGGAAATGTCTTGAAAATATATATGAATAAGGACCCCGAGATGTTTGGACGCCCAGCAAGAGGCCTTGTCGCCCATCTTAAATATCAACAAACAGCTCATCAAAAATGATACACAGCCCGTCAAGACTTGTCACTCACACATAAAGAACAGCTAATCACGCCAAGCGGAAGACGGGACTTGATAGTGGAGGCGTCCGCAGTCAAGCCTTCTTAGAATGGTAAATGTTAACTAGAGGGGATGGTGTAGACACTCACGGTCACTCACTGATGGTGAAGACAGACACGGTCACTCACTGATGATGAAGACCCACACTGTCACTCGCTGATGATGTAGACACTCACTGTCACTCGCTGATGATGTAGACACTCACTGTCACTCGCTGGTAGGGAAAGGAATCTGTTGAGACATTGTGAACTCAAGAAACATTTGCTTCTCTATAAAAACCTTAATATTGGAGAAATAGAATAAAAGTAAGGATCGAATTTTTGAAAAAAGTTTAATTAGGTATGATAACAAAAAGTTCATTAGGAACTGTCGTTATTTTTTCATTCCGAACATCAAAGTTGATCTGTCAATTTGTCACAGCTTTCAAATATCTAATTATCGTTGTCTCCCCCCACCCCTTCCAGTCATCCCACTCTCCCGTCAACTGCTGATTAAGTTTTCCGTCTTAAAAATGTCTTCGAGAATTTGTTCATTACCAAAGTGTTCCAATTTAATATGTCTTCCCCCTAGCTTGAAGTTTGAACTCTTTCCAAAGGGTTCAAACAAAGGGTTCAACTCTCTCCAAAGGGTTCAACACAAATCTGAATACAGACACCATCGAGACCTAAGGGCCAGATTCACGAAGCAATTGCGCAAGAACTTACGAACCTGTACATCTTTTATCAATCTTTGGCGGCATTGTTTACAATTATTAAACAGTTAATGAGCTCCGAAGCACCAGGCGGCTGTTTATAACAACAGTTGATTGGCAAGTTTCATGTTAGTAAACTGTTTAATAAATGTAACCAAAGCCGTCAAAGATTGAGGAAAGATGTACACGTCGTAAGTACTTGCGTAACGGCTTCGTGAATCTGGCCCCCAGAACAACAAACCCAAGTCGATTGACAATCGACTCGAGAATGGTCCAGGACGGACCGAAACATCATCGTCCCCCTTCACCTTCAAGTGTGTGATCTGGTCAACATACTTTAGCCACGTTATTGTGACTCACCGCCTGCATCAAACCCATCCTAACCTATACACCAAACAGTATTATTTAATATAAATAAACCTAACTATACACCAAGCAATATTGTTTAATATAAATCAATTTATATTTACGATATTACCGGTCTTCATTACCGGGGAAAACATTTCAGTATTGCGACCTTCGGAACGGCCGCTGACTGGAGCTATTTTGTTAGTAGATATAGAAAGTTATTTTGTTGATGAATATAATTTAGAGTTGTGAGTGGACCGGTGGGAAAAATTCAGGCACCAAATCCAATTCCATTCATCACACTCCGCATGAAATGCGTTTTAGACATGACTGACAGCGTGTTAGAGTTGAGAGCTGGTAAAGCGCTGCTCATGTCAGCTGCAGCGCTGCCAACGCCTCACGAAAGCCCTTCACCCCTTGAAATCTTCCTTGGCTATAAAAGGGGTTAAAAAGCTTTGCACCTTTTCTGTAAATATTAAAGATTGGGGGGGGGGGGAGTGGCAAGCCATTACGAGTATATAGCACTGGGAAGGGGGGATTAGGATTTGGGATGGGACGGGGGAGGGGAAGGAATTGTGCCTAGTCACTTGGACGGTCGGGGATTGAACGCGGACCTGCATGAAGCCGAGACCGTCGCTCTACCGTCCAGCCCAAGGTGGTTGGGGATGGAGCATTATTGACAGAGATGAACAGTTTTCAAGAATACATTGAATAAGAATATTGGTGAAAGGGAGTGAGCATAAACAGTACAGGCCTATGATCCTGTGGTCCTGGGTTCGATCCCAGGCGCCGGCGAGAAACAATGGGCAGAGTTTCTTTCACCCTATGCCCCTGTTACCTAGCAGTAAAATAGGTACCTGGGTGTTAGTCAGTTGTCACGGGCTGCTTCCTGGGGGTGGAGACCTGGTCGAGGACCGGGCCGCGGGGACACTAAAGCCCCGAAATCATCTCAAGATAACCTCAAGATAGCCTATAGTGCCGACTGCCCATTTGTAGAGTATTTCTGGCAGTCTCCCGTGATACGATCATTATTTTCTGTATTAAAGCAAAAAAGAAAACTAGTTCGAAAGACCACTGTTTTTTTCGAGGGTAAACTCCAGAGGTAGTATAGTTGAACACTGATATGATGTGTTCATCTAGTTGTGCTTGCGGGGGTTGAGCTCTGCTCTTTCGGCCCGCCTCTCAACTGTCAATCAATCTACTGTTACTAACTACTATTTTTTTCCCTCCACACACACACACACACACACACACACACACACACACACACACACACACACACACACACACACACACACACACACACACACACACACACACACACACACACACAGGAACAGGTTCATCTCAGGAACCTGTACACCTGTTGATTGACGGTTGAGAGGCGGGACCAAAGAGCCAGACCTCAACCCCCGCAAGCACAATTTGGTGAGTACACATACACACACACACACACACACACACATACACACACACACACACACACACACACATACACACACACACACACACACACACCACACACACACACACACACACACACACACACACACACACACACACACACACACACACACACACACATACCCCCCAGGAAGCAGCCCGTAGCAACTGTCTAACTCCCAGGTACCTATTTACTGCTAGGTAACAGGTGCATCAGGTTGAAAAAAATTCTTGCTGTTACGGGCTGCTTCCTGGGTGAGTATTCACCTATTTGTGCTTACCGGGGTTGAGCTCTGGCTCTTTGGTCCCGCCTCTCAACTGTCAAATCAACTGGTGTACAGATCCAGTAGGCTTAGTGTGTGTGTGTGTGTGTGTGTGTGAACCCGAAGATTGTGATGTTATAGATATCGCAGAGACAAGTATCATACACCAGCATATCGCTCTACCCTCTCTTTGCTACTCTCTCTCTCTCTCTCTCTCTCTCTCTCTCTCTCTCTCTCTCTCTCTCTCTCTCTCTCTCTCTCTCTCTCTCTCTCTCTCTCTCTCTCTCTCTCTCTCTCCCCCCCCCCATCACCTCCCTTGCCTCCTGTTCCTTCCCGACTTTGTGGCTTTATATGAAATTTTTTTCTTGAAGTATAAGTAGGGAATGTGAAGGTTCACGTGAAGGCACAGGAGCAGATGAACGTGCAGATGAAGATGATGATACAGGTGCAGTTGAAAGTGACGATCAGGTGATGGTGATGATTCAGGTGAAGGTGAGTAGGTGAGAGGTTTAAAATATAGGTGTTGGCGAAGGAGCAGGCAGAAGGGAGGGGGCTGGGAGGAGAAAAAAATTAAAGATTTAGAAATGGGAACTAGGAAGTATATTATGGGAGAAGGCGGTTGGGCAGCAGTCCGTCCGTCTTGCTGACACCATGTTTGTATGTTTGGAAGGTAAAGCAACCATGCTCTCATTTTGCCAGGTGGCTGGCTGGGGAGTGCTTGAAGATTATTTTACCACCTGTTGGAGTGGGACTGACTTAAGACAGAGTTTGAGGCGTGTATGTTTGGCGCATCGCGATGCGTGCTTTGCTGTGCTTTTTGGCGGGTCATGTCTTGGAGGCCAAGTATGGTTAGTGTGTTGACCAGACCACACACTAGAAGTTGAAGGGACGACGACGTTTCGGTCCGTCCTGGACCATTCTCAAGTCGATTGTCAATGGTCCAGGACGGACCGAAACGTCGTCGTCCCTTCAACTTCTAGTGTGCGGTCTGGTCAACATACTTCAGCCACGTTATTGTGACTCATCGCCTGCATATGGTTAGTGTGGTTAATGATCCGTTGACTAGATATAATAACGTGGATATGGTTGGTAATACTGGATTGATGAGTATTCGGTAATTAGCGATCCGAACCTAGTGTTCATCAAAGCCTAGTTTTCATTCCGGTTACCGAACACTTAACGGTTCTCAGACCGGTTATCGAACGGATAGCACTAGACCGGATAACGTGGAGAGGAAATACCGGTATCCGTCTATAGCCCCCTCCTCCCTGCAACATAGTATTATTGGTACATAAATTCATGCACATATTTATTCATATATTCATGTTGGTAAACACACACACACACACACACACACACACACACACACACACCACACACACACACACACACACACACACACACACACACACACACACACACACACACACATATGTTATAGAGCCCAGTAGGCTCAGGAATCTGTACACCTGTTCATTGACAGTTGAGAGGCGGGACCAAAGAGCCAGAGCTCAACCCCCGCAAGCACAATTAGGTGAGTACACACACACATACACACACACACACACACACACACACACACACACACACACACACACACACACACACACACACACACACACACACACACACACACACACACACACACACACACACATATATGTGTGGTCGTGGTCGCGAAGGAAGCCAACTACACGAGACCGGACACTGGCCAAGGTTTAATTTATGGAGCAAACTTCCTCCCCTCAAGATAACGAGTCTCCGATGGATACTCTGTGCGTCGCACCTTAGGTAAACTCACTATCTACACTACAGCGTAAATCTTTGGTACACTTTGTGCGGGCCGCTGCAAGCAACAGCCTGGTGGACCACCAAACTCTCACAAGTCAAGCTTGGCCTCGGGCCGGGCTTGGGGAGTAGAAGAACTCCCAGAACCCCATCAACCAGGTGTATATAAGGGAGCCTGACTGCTGATGAGTGGACAGCGCTCTGGATTCGTAATCCTGAGGTTTCGGGTTCGATCCCCGGTGCAGGCGGAAACATATTGGAGATTTTTTTTTACCTTGATGTTCCTGTTCACCTAGCAGTAAATAGGTACCTGGGAGTTAGACAGCTGCTACGAGCTGCTTCCTGGGGGTGAGTAACAAAAAGGAGGCCTGGTCGAGGACCGGGCCGCGGGGACCCGAAATCATCTCAAGATAACCTCAAGAAGATATTATATAATTTGTTTATTTTAATATTTTAAATATTATATAAATATAATATAAAATATTATAAATATTTTAAATAATATATTAAATTTTAAATATTATGTAACTTTTCATCGCACTTTTATTAAAAGTGTTTTTTCGAGTGATTTTGTGAGGGGGGAAAAACATGATTTGGAATAAATTATGAAGACAAAGCACTATTCCAGCACAACTATATTACACTTGGAAGGGATATGAGGATAAGGATTTAGGATAGGACTGAGGGAAGGAATATAGTGCCTCAAACACTTACGGACGGTTGGAATTGAACACCGACCTGCATGACGCTCTACCGTCGCTCTACCGTCCATGTGTCGTGGACGTGATTGAGACCCCAGCGGCTCTGTCCTCTGGAGACAGGAAGGTTACCATCACCCTGAGCTTTATATATATATATATATATATATATATATATATATATATATATATATATATATATATATATATATATATATATATATATATATATGTATATATATATTATAATATATATATATTTTTTGGTTTTGGTCTTGACTTTAAATAGGGTGTATCCTTCGGGCAGGTGGCGATTATATGGCACTGGGTGAAAGACTGGGTACAGCCCGTGGTGCTGCTGTACCCTGTGTACCCACATACCCACATGATCAGGAAGGGTACACTGTTCACCTTGTAGAGTCACTGTCAGCCTAGGATGGGTGGCTCTCTCTCTCTCTTGACCCTGCTCCTCAATGCCATTTGACAGTGGCAGATCAGTGGTGCCAGAGAGTGCCATCCAGCATTGTAATCTCGTGAAGTGTCTTTCTGAGTCGAGAAGTTCAAGATAAAACTTATCTTGAACTTGTTTATGATTGAAACTTATTGCCTACATTTCACTTTCTCACTTAAACGTTTTTAAAAAAAAAATATGATTTCAAAATCAATTTCAACCATATTAAAATACAAAAAAAATCTTATTAAAATACAATCACAAATAACTCTTTCACCATTGTGATCTAAAAGTGACCTAAGAAGGGTTTCCAGCATTTAAATATATATATATATATATATATATATATATATATATATATATATATATATATATATATATATATATATATATATATATATATATATATATATATACACACACATTTATGTCAAATTTCAGCCTGTTTTAAACACCAGCAACAACTACTCTGAAGAAAAACAAAATGTTTTGAAAAACAATTGACTTGAGTTTTGTCCTCTCAGTGAACTACCTCTATAATTCTGTCAGTATGAGTCAAAATGTGTCAAAAATTATGTCAATGTGAGTCAAAATGTGTCAAAAATTATGTCAATGTGAGTCAAAATGTGTCAAAAATTATGTCAATGTGAGTCAAAATGTGTCAAAACTTATGTCAATGTGAGTCAAAATGTGTCAAAACTTATGTCAATGTGAGTCAAAATGTGTCAAAAATTATGTCAATGTGAGTCAATAAAAATGTGTCAAAAATTATGTCAATGTGAGTCAAAATCAGCTAATATGAATGTTATGGCTAAATGGCTCAATTTTGAAGAAAATCTCCAAAGACGTTCACGCGCTAGAGCAATAACAGACTCATTGATCACTAGAAACACACACACACACACACTACCAGTCTGATATAGGAGCAGACACATTTACAGCCCTATAACTGCTACTTAACATTCTATTTTGCCATTGTGGCTACTTACAAATTATTGACAGTGGATCCATCAAGTCTCAATCCTGACATTTCAGGAGAGTAACAAATGGAATAGAATAGAAAGAGAGAAGAAGAGGGAGAAGAGGGAGATTAAAAGACGTAGGATAGGTTAAAAGTTGTTGAGAGGAAGGATGGAAAAGAAAGAGAAGAGAGAAAGATGAAAGTGAGAAAGGGAGGGAGGGGGGGGAGGGAGGGGGAGGCAAGGCATCAAAGGGATGGAGAGTGAGAGGAAGTAGATGAGAGATGAGAAGCAATGAGAGTGGTAGAGAAGGAGCCTCGGAGGGAGGGAGGGAGGGAGGGGGTAGTAGAGATGGAGCTTGGTAAGAACGGAGAGAGAGAGAGAGGGAGAGAGGGAGGGGTCGAGTGGGCACTGGGCGGAGAGTGAGGCTGTTTAATGGCATGAACCACTGGGCTAATCCACTAACGAGGCCACGAAGACGACTCCTGAGAAAGGAAGGAAGAACAATCTCGGCAAGAAAGGAACGACCAGTGAAAGATAAAGGTGTAGGAGGAACAAGATATTGTAGCTAAGGAAAGAGATAAGGCGAAGATGTGAAGAATGAGAAGGAAGAGAAACTCAACTGGGGTAAGAGGATGAGATGAGGAGACGAGGACCTCAAGGAAGAGGAAGGAAGAGGAAGACGTTACTGGTTGTCACGTATTAACATCTTAATGTCGTCACATACATATTTGTTGAGATGTAATGTTATAAATCTGAGTGGAAGAAAGAGGTGAGGGTAGTGGTGGGGGTGGTGGTCGTGGTGGTGGTGGGGGTGGTGGTGGTGGTGGTGGTGGTGGTGGTCGTGGTGGTGGTTGTGGTGGTTGTGGTTGTGGTGGTGGTGGTGGTGGTGGTTGTGGTGGTTGTGGTGGTGGTGGTTGTGGTGGTGGTGGTGGTAGTGGTGGTGGTGGTTGTGGTGCTGGTTGTGGTGGTGGTGATGGTGGTTGTGGTAGTGGTGGTGGTGGTGATTGTGGTGGTTGTGGTAGTGGTTGTGGTGGTGGTTGTGGTGGTTGTGGTAGTGGTAGTGGGGGTGGTGGTGGTGGTGGTGGTGGTTGTGGTAGTGGTGGTGGTGGTGGTGATGGTGGGTTGTAGTAGTACTTATACTTGCCTAACAGTGTCTAAGGGGTAGTGAGGTCAAGCTCTTTACAATTCGACTATTTTGATGTTCAACTTCTTCGTCAATCCTGGCCACCAAGTTGTGGATGGAGGTGGCTTCCACAACCGCTTCTTTCAGTGCGCTCTACTTGTTAACCCCCCCCCCCCGTACAGGGTACAAGTATTTCCTTACAGTTATTCAACTTATTCGTTTTTCCAGCTTGCACTCAACCCAACTCGCCCTATATTGTCAATTTAAAGAAGCTCACCTTGTGCACCTCGTTTACTAGTCTCGGTATTTTGTATGTTTTGATCATGTCCCTATGTTTCTTATATACTCTAGGGTTGTGAGATTTAGTTTTCTTTGTCCATCCACCTAAGTGGAAACTAGAAGTTCAGATGAGAGGGTATATCTACCCACCTTGTGACTGGCATGTCCTAAATATCTACTTCAGTGTAAGAACGGTGAGCATGTAAAGTGAGGTAGAAGCGAAAGCATTTGGGGAGAGAAGCACAAGAAATCCTGGACACTCTGCAAGAAGCAGAAACCAGCTTATCAACAGTGTCAAAAGCTGATAAGATTTGATCAATTTTGCTTAGGAGTCGATGCATTTTACGAGCAGCGGCCTCGAAAGGCGGGGCCCTGGAGCTTAAGCTTGATCCTGCATGCACGAATAGACGAGTAAATAAAGTGAAATAAACAAGTACACACGCACGCGCATGTGCACTCACACACATGAAGTGATGTGGTGGAGGCTGACTCCATACACAGTTTCAGATGCAGATATGATAGAGCCCAGTAGGCTCAGGAACCTGTACACCAGTTGATTGACGGTTGAGAGGCGGGACCAAAGAGCCAGAGCTCAACCCCCGCAAGCACACAACTAGGTGAGAAGACAAATTCCAGCCTACTTACAAGGACACAAAAGTGCACATTGCAGAATAAATTGACACTAAAACCTTCCAAAATTGGCATTAAAACCTTCCCAAACCACCAGAAGTTTCCCCTCAGAGACAATATCAGCAAGTTTTGCCCCCCCACAGTGCACAACCGTCTCCGACCGTCATTAGGAAAACATGTAAACCACACAAACAGCACAACCTCGACGGTTCGTAGGGTCCTAATGACCCAACCACAGAGCAATTGTCGTCGTGGCCAACTAGATAGTTGTTGTTATTGTAGCGAGGGAGCCCAGGCCAGCTGCCCGGACGGTGTTATATGATGCTGGCTTGTCCACGCGTGTGTGTGTGTGTGTGTGTGTGTGTGTGTGTGTGTGTGTGTCAGTTTCCACCTGCCTGTGTCCCCTTGTGCAACCCGTTCTCGCAAATTCGTAAAGTCAATATTGACTTATTAACCACGTGCATAGGTGATATACTTAACATAATAGATACCCTTAAAAGATTCATAGAAAACACCAACCTTACCTAACCTTGTTTGTATCTTAAGATAAGCATCTTATTGCTTCGTAATTACAATTATTACTTAACCTATACCTATTATAGGTTAGGTAATAATTGTAATTACGAAGCAATAAGATGCTTATCTTAACATACTAAGTAGGTTAGGTAAGGTCGTGTTTTCTGTGAATCTTTTAAGGGTATCTATTATGTTAAGTATGTCACCTATGCACATATTTAATAAGTCAATATTGACTTATTAAATTGCGAGAACGGGTTGCCTTGTGCGTGTTCCC
>NC_091168.1:24229329-24299329 GCF_040958095.1 Procambarus clarkii | reverse complement strand
TTGTCCAAAGTCGAAACGCAAGTGTGGTCCCACACCAACTGTCTACCATTCTTCCAGGGGTTCACCGTGATTCCGTCTGGGCGACCGACAGGCTCGTCAGAGTTGCGGGGCATTAGGTAACGGGGTTCTCTCTCTGCTGGACCACCGGCTGTGGGTAAGACTCCTCTTAATAATGTCATTTACCTCGCTGTGTCATGCATGCCATCCTCCTGTCCTTTGGCAGAGCAGGCCAGGCCGTCCGTGCCTGTCGGCCATATATACATTTTTAGTTCCCCCTGAATTATATCTTCGATGCTTTTTTTTTTTTGAGTTACGGTCTTTCTCATAGTTTTACCTACTTAACTACGACATATAAAAGAACATTTGGTGTTTAGTATTATGTAATATTTAAGTTTCTTATAAAGTGTTAAACTGGTTACGTACAAATTGTTTTCATTGGTTTGTCTTTTGCATAAGTTCATTCAGTCATTGCGGTTATAATTGTAATTTCGAATTAGCTTTCGATATCGCTGATAAAGCTTATCAAATTTTACTTTATTTTTTTTCTATTTACGTAAGTTGTGCTGTGGATTTTGTTATATTTTGTAATTTAGTGTCAATATTTATCTCTTTATAGTTTGTAGTCCTGTCCAGTATGAGTTCTTTGTCTTGCTGGTTCAGTTTTTAATGTAATATTAGTGTTTTTAGCTCTGGTGATGAATACAAGAGGAATTCGAAACGTCATGAATTTTAATTACAAAATAAGGAAAAATTTTACCAAGATGTTATGTTTCAGGAAGCTCTCATTCTTCTATGTTTTTTCCGCTTAGAAAAGCGGAATAAATAAATAAATAAATATTATATATATATATATATATATATATATATATATATATATTTATATATATATATATATATATATATATATATATATATATATATATATATTATATATATATATATATATATATATACACTCCCTCCTTCTTCCTAACCCGTCAGGTCTTTCTGTCACCTCCAGTGTGATAACAGCTGATTACTGGTAGATCAGACTGTTGTGTCTCGCAATATGTCGCTTTTATTGAGTGTTATTTTGCTTGTTAATTTATACTAGCGATTAGTGGTTCATCTCTCAGCTTCTCTGGCCACAACGCTCTCCCCTCCTCCCCCTCTCCCTCCTCCTCCCCCTCTCTCCCCTCCCCCTCTCCCCTCCTCCCCCTCTCCCCTCTTCCCCCTCTCCCCTCCTCCCCTCTCCCTCCCTCCCCCTCTCCCCCCCCCCCCCTCTTCCTGTTTCAGCCATATTTTTCTTATCATTTTCCTAGCGTCACATCATCCTATCATCTGGATCATCCTTGCCCACAAATTCCTGCACAATTCGCCAAAATAAACAGTATATGAACTGGGAAATTAATCAGGAATGGATTAGTTTTTTTTTTTCCAAACATGTGGAAAATTACTGTGAATATGTGACGAGTGCGTACATATTATTTTTGTTACATATAAAGATGACAGGTTTGTCGTTTTTGTCTACACATCGGATAATGCTCGTTAGGTCTGTGAGTAATTATGTCGAGAATATATGTTGATTGATATTGGATCATTGCCACAAGTGGCATTGATCAATGGGTAATGCTTGTCCAAACAGCGGCCGACCCCCCAAAGACGGGTTCATCAATGTTCATTCAAAATATATATATATTTTTTTAAATATAAATAAATATTTTATTTTATCTGAGCATATTATGCACTTTAGGCGTAGGTTAGGTTAGGTGTTTAGGTTCTGTTGACGATTATTTGTATTTGGAGTAAGTGGGTGAAGCATTTATCGAGTTGTGGTTCGAACAGAGGACGTGAGCGAAGCACTTGTTCGGGAAGTGTCCGGACGTCATCAGTTGGGAGTTGTGTGTAAAAGCCCGCCCTTCAAACAAAGACCCAAAAGTGATTCCATGCACCCGCCAATCCTCCCTGTTTATGAATGAAAAGCGGTTTACACACGACTCACAACTGCTGACGTTCGCACACTTCCGGAACAAGTGCTTCACTGACGAATTTTGTTCGAATCACAACGCTATAAATGCTTCACCCACGTACTACAAATACAAATAATCACCAACAGAACCTAAACACCTAACCTAACCTATGCCTATATATGCACAATATGCTAATATATTATGATATTAATTTATACTTGAGAAAATTCCCGTTTTGAATGAACAGCATGTTAAAATTTATGAATGCGTCTGTGGGGTTGACCGCTGAATGTAATGGATTTGAGTCGAGGATAGGTTGGGAGTCGTGTGTAAAAGCCCGTCCTTCAAACAAAGACCCAAAAGTGATTCCATCCACCCGCCAAACCCCCTGTTTATGAATTAAAAACGGTTTAAACACGACTCATAACTGATGACGTTCGAACACTTCCGGAACAAGTGCTTCGCTCACGTCCTCTGTTCGAACCACAACTTAATCCTGACCCCTTCCAAGTGTTATATAGGCACAATGTCTTGGGGCTTTCCCCCTAATAGTTCTTCTTCCCCCCCGTCACCCTGCTAACAGGGGGGGGGGGGGTGAATGGTCGTCTGCTACTGTACCAACCCGTAATAAAGAAGAACAAGTACTTGAAAAATACCTCAGAAGCCCAGTACTCTGCTTATTGATAAAAGGATGTAACATCCTTTGAACAAAGCACAGAATGAAATATTTGTGAACAAAAGAAAGTTATTGTAAATCAGTCCCCAAAACCGCCTTCGTTCTGTTTATGTTACAGGGAAAATATATATATATATATATATATATATATATATATATATATATATATATATATATATATATATATATATATATATATATATATATATATATATAGCGCACTGGACGGGGGACTTGCTTGTTCAAATAGTGTCCGCGCCTGAAAATAGAACATAAAGGCCAGTTGAATATTATGGGCTTTAATGGATACCTTTGAACTGTAAACTGGACAATTTATTAACTCGTATATCTAATGGGTTTGATCTCTGTACATGTTTTACTATTCAATCCCAAGGGGGGGGGGAATTCGCCAGCAAGAGGTGGTCGTTATAGGTTTTAGTGCAATTAGCATTGACGTCAACAGCCTACACATACACACACACACTTACAGAACACTCACACATGAACATGTGCGCATGCATGCATGCACACACACATAAATGAGCTCTCTCTTTCAGTCAATTTCTGCACGAATTTCATAGTGTGTGTGTGTGTGTGTGTGTGTGTGTGTGTGTGTGTGTGTGTTGAGCTTGGGTTCGTTGGTTCCGCCTCTCGACGGTCAATCAACTCATGTACAGGTTCCTGATCCTGTTTGACTCTTTATCATATTTATATAAACTGTGTATGGAGTCAGCCTCCACCACATCACTTCCTAGTGCATTCATTCTATTTGTTAACTACTCTGACACTGAAACAATTATTTCTTACGTCTCTGTGGCTCATTTGGATATTAGATTTACACCTAAGTGTCCCCCTTTTTTATCGTGTACCACCAGTGTTAAATGGTTTGTCTATCTACCCTAAGAATTTTGTAGGTGGTAATCATGTCTCTCCTAACTCTCCTAACCTACGCTTCGAGCCTGGCCCTAGGCCGGGCTCGAGGAAGGCTTCTGAAATTCTCTCTCCAGGTAGCTCGTTTGTCTTCCAGTGACGTGAAGTTTAATCCAAGTACTCTTTCTTCGTAGTTCATACTCCTGGAGCCGCATACGCTAGAATTGGTCTGACATACGTAGTATACAAGGTTTTGAATGATTCCTTACAAAAGTTTCTGAAGACAGTTCTTATGTTGGCCAACCTGGTATATGCACTCCGTTCACCTGGGCTGTAGGAGACTTGAACCGTGGACCCCACGTGTGAGGCCGAAGCTCTTTCGACCGAGCTATTGAGTGCTCTTAATAAGGAAAGGTTTAGCATATGCACCTCACGATATTCTTTTGATGTGAGCTTCTGGGGACAGGTCTGAATGGGGTGTCAATTCTCAGATCTTTCTCTTCTGATTCTTGAAGGATTTCGTCTCCCAAATAGTTCCTTGTGTCTAGCCTCCTGCTCCCCTACAACTATTTTTCTTATATCTGCTTGAGTTGAACTCTAGTAGCCATTTGTTGGACCATTCCTTCAGTTTGTCGTGGTCATCTTGTATGTAGGCTTTTGCTGTCCTTCTCTGTCTTAATCCTTCTCATAATTTGAGCATCGTCAGCTAGCCTTGAGAGGAATGAGTCTATGCCCTTTGGGAGATCATTTACATGTTACAAATAGGATAGATCCGAGTACAGAATCTTGTACTCACTTAATTGTACTCACTTAATTGTACTCACCTAATTGTGCTTGCGGGGGTTGAGCTTTGGCTCTTTGGTCCCGCCTCTCAACTGTCAATCAACTGGTGGGACTCCGCTGGTGACATCTCACCGTTCTGAGATCTCCCCCCCCCCTCACAGTAACTTTGCTTTCTGTTGCTTAGTCTCTCCCTTATCCACAGGAGGACTATAGTCGTTACTCTTGCCTGTTTTCCCCCAACTTATGCACCAGCCTCTTAGTGGGGTACTGTGTCAGAAGCTCTATAACAGTCCAGGAAAATGCAGTCTACCCACCTTTCTTGCTTAATTGTTGTCACCTGGTCATATAATTCTATTTAACCTGTTGAGGCACGAGTTGCCATCCCTGAACAGTTGGTGTACTGTCCTTTTGGTCTCCTGTCACCTGTTCCCATTTCCATAACCTTGCACTTACTGGTGTTGAACTTCAGTATCCATTCTCGTACCAACTCTACAGCTTGTTTAAGTTGCCTCGGAGAATCTTACTAGCCTCATCTGTCACAACTCTTCTCATTAGATTTGCATCGTCTGCAAACATTGACACGTAGGAGGCCTGTTGACAGGTCATTTGCATAAATGAGAAATAGCATGGTCTGAGCACTGGTCCTTGAGGTACGCCGCCCGCTCGCTACCTTAAGTTGTTGTTGTTAAGGATTCGCTACCTGGAACAAACAGCTCCAAGTAGCACGGGCTATGGTGAGCCCGCAAAAGGGGCCAACCTTAAGGCAATCTAACTTTTCGCCTCTCACAATTGCTCTCTGAGTCCTGATTTCTTACAGAATTGTTTATCCATGTTAGTAGTTATCCGCTTATTCCCGTCTACCTCTCGATTTTGTGTGGTAATATCCTTAGAGGTACTGTGTCAAAGGCTTTTTTGGTAGTCCTGTAATACGCAGTCTGCCCAACCTTCTCTGTCCTGCCTTATTTCCATTACTATATCATAGAACTCCAGTAGACTCACCAGGCACGTAACCTCATTTTTCTCTAGATGTGTAACTAGTCTTATTCCGTATTATTCTTTGAAGTGCTTTGCAAAGGGGTGCTCGTCAGTGACACTGATCTGTAGTTAAGTGCCTCTTCTCTATCTCCTTTCTTGTAAATTGGCACCACATGTGCCTTCTTCCAGCAGTTGGCAATTCTCCGTTTCTGACTTATTAAAGGTCCTTGCTAGTGTTACGCCGAGGGGGGGGGGGCTGTGCCTCGTGTTTTAAGATAATTGGTGTATGTTGTCTGGTCCAACAGCTGTAGTTACGTCTAGTGATGCTAGTTGCTTCCTCTCTCTGTTGTTACCCTCAATATCTGAGGTAATGTATATATATCTATATCTATATAATATATATCAATATCTTTCATCAAGGGTAACCTCCTCTCCTACCACTGGGAAAGGAGGTCTAGCAAAGTCTCTATAGCATTGGGAGCAGTTCAGGCTCAGTTGTGGAACACTCTATGGAAGCTGGCATCGAGGTTTTTTTGCAGATTTCTTATCATTCTAATATATTCACTTTCCTCTTTTTTTTTTAGCCTGATTATTTGATGATGCACTGTCAATTTCGTTCTTATGTGACTGTGTAGGAGTTTGAGTATTTACCTACTTGTAGGTTATACTGAAATGCTGAAGAGTGTGTGTGTGTGTGTGTGTGTGTGTGTGTGTGTGTGTGTGTGTGTGTTGTGTGTGTGTGTGTGTGTGTGTGTGTGTGTGTGTTCTATTGTACTTACCTAATTGTGCTTGCGGGGGGGGGGGATTGAGCTTCTGGCTCTTTTGGTCCCGCCTCTCTCACTGTCAATCAACTAATGTACAGGTTCCTGAGCCTACTGGGGTCTATCCTATCTACACTTGAAGCTGTGTATGGAGTCAGCCTCCACCACATCACTGCCCTAATTCATTCTATTTGTCTACTACTCTGACACTGAAATTATTCTTTTGAACGTCTCTATGGCTCATTTGGGCACTCAATTTCCACCTGTGTCCCTTAGTGCGTGTGTCCCTTGTGGTTAGATAGCCTGTCCTTTTATACTACCCTATCAACTTCCTCTGAGAATCTTGTATGTGGTGATCATGTCCCCCTGTAACTCTTCTGTCAAAGGTACTCTCTTAAGAGCTTCTTAAGAGCAAAATTGTGTGTATATGTGCGCACGCGCATGTGTGTGTTAAGGAGAACATGTCTTAGGAGCAAAATGGGTCACTAAGTGCTAATCATAATATAATATACATCCCGTTTCGCAGGTGAACTTAGAAAGTTTAGCATGAGCGAGTCTGTAGCACTGAAGGTGAGAGACCACAAAGCCTTCGTGCTAAGATCCTGTTCAATGCTTGCCGGCCCAGCAAGATGCATGTTCCACCCTCTCCCCCTCCCCATTCCTTCCCTGTGGTACCCAAGCACTCTCCTTACCTGAGGTACCCAAGCACTCTCTTTACCTGAGGTATCCAAGCACTCTCTTTACCTGAGGTATCCAAGCACTCTCTTTTACCTGAGGTATCCAAGCACTCTCCTTACCTGAGGTATCCAAGCACTCTCCTTACCTGAGGTATCCAAGCACTCTCCTTACCTGAGGTATCCAAGCACTCTCCTTACCTGAGGTATCCAAGCACTCTCCTTACCTGAGGTATCCAAGCACTCTCCTTACCCTGAGGTATCCAAGCACTCTCCTTCCCTGAGGTATCCAAGCACTCTCCTTCCCTGAGGGTACCCAAGCACTCTCCTTACCTGAGGTATCAAGCACTCTCCTTACCTGAGGTATCCAAGCACTCTCCTTACCTGAGGTATCCAAGCACTCTCCTTCCCTGAGGTATCCCAGCACTCTCTTTACCTGAGGGTATCCAAGCACTCTCCTTACCTTGCCTTGGACCATTATGACTCGCCGTAAGAAGATGACTTTTGCCATGTGTGTGTGTGAGGAACTTGCTAATGAACGTATGAATGCTACCTCATACTGAAGCATCTCTCATCTCACACACACATATTGCTGTTGAGGACTATTACCTGTCTCTTTGAGTGTTGTGACGGGTTCTTTCATCTTGATGGGCCGTCCTTCCTTCCTTCTTTCCTTTCTTCTTTGGCTGTCTTTGTTCTGTCCTCATTCCTCACACTATTGGGTTTTCTTCAGGCAGATCAAGTCCCTTATAGAGTGAGATCTCCTCAGTCATCTGGCTTGCATCTCAGGTACACAGTCTTGCATCTCAGGTACACACAGTCTTGCATCTCAGGTACACACAGTCTTGCATCTCAGGTACACACAGTCTAGCATCTCAGGTACACACAGTCTTGCATCTCAGGTACACACAGTCTTGTATCTCACGTACACACAGTCTAGCATCTCAGGTACACACAGTCTTGTATCTCAGGTAAACAGTCTTGCATCTCAGGTACACACAGTCCTAGCATCTCAGGTACACACAGTCTTGCATCTCAGGTACACAGTCTAGCATCTCAGGTACACACAGTCTTGCATCTCAGGTACACACAGTCTTGCATCTCAGGTACACAGTCTAGCATCTCAGGTACACACAGTCTTGCATCTCAGGTACACACAGTCTTGCATCTCAGGTACACACAGTCTAGCATCTCAGGTACACACAGTCTTGTATCTCAGGTAAACAGTCTTGCATCTCAGGTACACACAGTCTAGCATCTCAGGTACACACAGTCTTGTATCTCAGGTAAACAGTCTTGCATCTCAGGGACCCCCATAGGCAGCTTACAGGAAGGTGAGTTCCAATTGGCTGAGCTCCCACTGCCCGGAGCTCCCATTGGCTCTTTCAAATAGAGGCCCCCTTCTTAACGTTTTTCTTCCTGATGGCAGACGAACAAATAGTTCTATACTTGCATTGCAATGCGCAAATAACTCACAATGACGGAAATGCAACGCATGTTGAAGGTAGTTTATGCAATAGTCAAGAGGAGTGGATCCTACTTCATGTTGGATGGTTGGGTAGTTTAGCTTGTCAGTTTGGTCTTTCAATATTCTCGCTGTCTGGGGCAGTGCTCCCTTGCCTAGTGGTCAGGGCTCCCTTCATTGTAGTGGGGTGAATATTCATTTCATTGTACTGGGGTGACGATTCCCTTCATTGTACTGTGGTGAACATGCCCTGTAGTGGACATTAGATTCTGCCTTGACCGGGAATCGATCCCGGGGTTCCTTGTGGACTTCGATCACAAAACATTGTCTGCTGGGCTGTGTATTCACCTAGTTGTGTTTACCTAGTTGTGCTTGCGGGGGGGGGGGGGTGAGTGCTGGCTCTTTTCGGCCCGCCTCTCAATTGTCAGTCAACATTTGTTTTTTTCTCTCACACACACACACACACACGCCGCGCGCGCGCACACAAACACCACACACACACACACACACACACACACACACACACCTACACCACACACACACACACACACACACACACACACACACACACACACACACAGGAAAGAGCCTGTGACAGTCTGACTAACTCCAGGTACCTATTTACTGATAGGTAACAGGGCCATCAGGGTGAACGCAACTCTGCCCATTTGTTTTCCCCCCATCGCACGAACCCAATGATTACGAGTCCCCAAGCGCTGTCTACTCAGCTACAAGCCCCACCCCACCCCCTTTTGTGTGCGTGTATGGAGGCGTTTACACCTCCTCTCTCACACACACTAGGGGGGGGGGGGGTGTGCGGCGTGTTAGTATTGTTGGGGACGGTAACACAAGACACTCGAACCCGGACAAACACTTGACATGTCTGGCAGAGTAATCGTACACTTCCTCCTACTTGAGCTCATCCGTCTCTCTCTCTCTCTCTCTGTCTCTCTCTCTCTCTGTCTTCTCCTCTCTCTCTGTCTCTCTCTCTCTCTGCTCTCTCTCTCTCTCTCTCTCTCTCTCTCTCTCTCTCTCTCTCTCTCTCTCTCTCTCTCTCTCTCTCTCTCCTCTCTCTCGCTCTCTCGCTCTCTGTCTCTCTCTCGCTCTCTCTCTCTGTCTCTGCTCTCTGTCTCTCTCTCTCTCTCTGTCTCTCTCTCTCTCTCTCTTCTCTCTCTCTCTCTCTCTTTCCTTCTCTCTCTCTCTCTCTCTCTCTCTCTCTCTCTCTCTCTCTCTCTCTCTCTCTCTCTCTCTCCTCTCTCTCTCTCTCTCTCTCTCTCTCTCTCAAAAAAGAAAGAGATCAAGACCCCACTGATCTTATTAAATGAAATACCACCATATTTGAAAATGGTTATAATATATTTAATTAGTGGATATATCATTAATTAGTGGATATATAACTTTGCAGGGGTGACTAGGTGGGATAGGTATGTGACCAACATAGGTGGGTACAGGCCAGCTCCATTGCTCCTATCAAAAAAAAATCATTACTAAACGCATGTACATAAATAAATCATATTGTATACAAAAAAATTATGTAACGGGGTTGTAGGAGAGGAAAATATCCATGTGTTTAGGGAGGTTCCGCAGGAAGGTCTTCTCTGAATACCAGTTATTCTCTTCACATAGGTTAAGGGTCCCTACAGTTGAACCAGAGGCGGAAGCCCTACGTTATATAGATATATGTATATATATATATATATATATATATATATATATATATATATATATATATATATATATATATATGTGTATATGTAATATATATGTATAAACTGTATTAATATATGTGTAACAATGGCACCTTGGGCAGACAGATACTCAGTCTCGTATAGACACATTGACACAATGATACATTGTAAACTTTGACACATAGACACAATGATACATTGACACATAGACACAATGATACATTGTAAACTGTATTCTCGCACACATGAAAATGACTGGTTATTTTCATATATACATTACTCATCACAGCTGAGACGAACTCTGTTACTTTGGAAATAGATAAAAAAAAATTTGTGAACATTTATCGCTGCACAGAACTTACTTTGAAAATACCCCATTAAGAACTGCAACACGTAATCATTCTGCTGCAAAACTGCAGTGTTGCAGTTTCTGCGCAAAACAGAGTTGTTCGCGACTCAACAACAGCGGGTAATTGCTTCATTTGCGCTTTCATTAGCACAAAATAACCCATTCGTTTTGAATGTTAAGGAGTCGCTTGGCTTTGATGGGTCAACGGTGCTTATATGTTGAGTGCGGAGGCCAGATTTGGTGGGAATAGGTCAGTGTGTGTGTGTGTGTGTGTGTGTGTGTGTGTGTGTGTGTGTGTGTGTGTGTGTGTGTGTGTGTGTATTGGCCCCTTCGATGGTGAGATCACCTTTTGAGATTCCTCGTTTAGGTCTTAAAACCCGTTCGCGCGATGTCTTGCTTCCTTGCATGCTGAGGAACCATGCATGCATGCATGCTTGCAGCTCGTCTTAGTTGGTCTTTGATGTTAGTGCTGATGCTATACCCATCCTCAAGTCTTTATCATCTTCCCCGATCAGGTTGATTGGTTTCCTTTAGGTGTAAATTCCTTCGGGGTCTTCTGTCTCAATTCGACAGTGCCTCAAAGTCTACGAAAGTCATCTTCATCATTAATTTCCCCCCCCCCCTTCCTGCTTGTGGTTCAAGACCCGCATGCGGTCGAGACTGCGGCTAATTACCGCAGTGATCAGCCACCTGCGGCCCCCAGCAAGGACATATGTGAACGAGGAGGCGTTCGTTTGGGAGTAGAAGATACAGGTACGTTCCGCTGATATTTGGCGCTCAGTCCTTGTGGGTCGAGCTGTGAGTGTCGACTCTCAAGAGTGTTATATTGAGTTCACCACACGTGTTATATCAACACCACACCTGTAGCTATAACAACACGTGTACCAATAACAACACGTGTACCTATAACAACACGTGTACCAATAACAACACGTGTACCTATAACAACACCACACGTGTACCACACGTGTGCAGGAGATAGTCATGCTTGGTGTATGCAAATCGACGCCTGATTTTCTCAAACACACGATTTTTTTTTTTCCCCCTGACGTCCTTGGAAACCTCTTGCTTAGTTCCTTACACACACACGATATTCTTGCTTCCCTGAGAATACCTCTAGTTGCTTGAGCCTCATGATCTCCTTTGATCTCCTTTCGTTGGTCTTTAGCTTTAGGAGCTACGTCATTTTGAGCTTGGTATTCCGTGTATGGGCGGTTGGGTGTACAATACCAGGGTGACAAGGTATTGTACCAAATGTCCATGATTGTCCAAATGTAACAGTTTCCGTGTCGGCGTTTCCGAGTGATAGTCGACCCAGGTGGGTGAATAGGACCTGTTATCCTGTGGGGATTCTGTTTAATCCTGGGACGTTCATCTTGCCCGACCTCGTTCTCAGGAGGAGACATTCGTATTACAGTTGTAGGGTGAGCGTGTCACCCTGGGTCACTCACATGTCACCCTTGTCACCCTGGGTCACTCACATGTGACCTTTGTCACCCTGGGTCACTCACAGGTACATCTTGTCACCCTAGGTCACTCACATGTGACCTTTGTCACCCTGGGTCACTCACAGGTACATCTTGTCACCCTAGGTCACTCACCTCGCAAGCACAGTCTTAAGATGGGCCGCTCGTTAGCTCCACAGACCAAACAAAGCTGCTGATTGCGTCTGGGAGTTGTTTATAAAAAAAACATGTTAATTGAGGTGTTTAAGATTCAGCACTTAGCAACTACATAAGGAGATGGAAGTCTTTGGAGTCGCGGGCCGACCAACACGCTGCTGATGTTGATTAGTTAATATTGTGCACTTAATATTGTGGTCTTTTATCTCTTCTTCTCTCTCTTTTTGTCCAATAATTCCCTCCTCTTCCTTCCTTCTCCTGTATTCCTTCTCTTTTCTCATTATTTCTTTCCCCTTCTCTCTCTCTCTCTCTCTCTCTCTCTCTCTCTCTCTCTCTCTCTCTCTCTCTCTCTCTCTCTCTCTCTCTCTCTCTCTCTCTCTCTCTCTTTCTCTCTCTCTCTCTGTCTCTCTCTTTCTCTCTCTCTCTCTCTTTCTCTCTCTCTCTCTCTCTCTCTCTCTCTCTCTCTCTCTCTCTCTCTCTCTCTCTCTCTCTCTCTCTCTCTCTCTCTCTCTCTCTCTCCTAACAGGTGTAAATTTGTGTGTGTCTTCCTTTCTTTCTGAGCTTTATAAAATAGAATGTCTTTCAAAGGTTTGAGGTTAGATGCTTGGGGCTAGTCTCATTAAACTTTGCAGGGGGATACTGGTCGCTGTAAGGGGAGTATCATAGGGGGTTATCTAGGTCGGCTTTTATTCCCTCCTTGATGGGGGGGGTATGAACCCTTAGACACGAAGTCAGTGGATGTTAAATGTTCGGCTCAAAGTCCATAGACTTTTACAGTTTTTTAAATATTAGTGTATTCGGACGTTGACATGGTTGATGGGAGTACATATGACATATTCGTGCTCTGGGTACATCTTTTTTTTGGTTACAGTGATGAAGTGAAAATGATTGCAGTGATGGGGCGAGATGGGGTGGGTGTGTAGGGAAGGTGATGGGGGGTAGATGGGGGATGTAAAGATGTTTACAGAGATGGAGACAGTGTGAATTAAAGATAGTTATAGTGATGGGAGGGTGACGGGAAGGGTGTGTGTGTTGGGAGACCTGGGCACCGCCGGTTACCCCCATTTAGTGTACTATTTTGCTCTTGATGATCATAATTCTCATCATCTCTTTCATTCTTCATTTATCATCGGTTAATCTTCTTCCTCCCCTCCTCCCTTATTCCCTCTCATCTCTAATTCCCGTTCTGAACAGTCTTATTCATTTATCTCATTCTTATTCCTTGTGCCTCTGACCTCCTTATTTAGTGTTATTTATTTTATCTCACACCTTATTCCATCTTTCTCCCTGTCTCTTACCTTCTCTCTCCGTCTCTCACTTTCTCCCTGTCTCTTACCTTCTCTCTCCGTCTCTCACTTTCTCCCTGTATCTTACCTTCTCCCTTTTCTCTCCCTGTCTTTCCACATCCATTTATCTCCTATTTCGGCTTATGATCTCAGCATTCTTTGTCCTTGCCTATCTCCCTCTTCTTGAGTCTCTTCATCCTCCTTTGATCTGTTCTAGTGTTTATCAGCCTGTCCACAGTCTCTCTCTCTCTCTCTCTCTCTCTCTCTCTCTCTCTCTCTCTCTCTCTCTCTCTCTCTCTCTCTCTCTCTCTCTCTCTCTCTCTCTCTCTCTCTCTCTCTCTCTCTCTCTCTCTCTCTCTCTCTCTCTCTCTCTCTCTCTCTCTCTCTCCCTCTCCTTCACCCCGCCATTTCCTCCCATTCTGTTTTCTTCCTCTAACCTTTTATTTGATACTTCTCTTTTATCTCCTTCACCCTCCATATTCTCTCCATTCCATGCTCATATCTTTATCTTTATTTCTTTCCTTCCCTCCACTTCCCGTCACTTCTCTTTTCTCCCCCTTCCATATCCTCCCCCCCCCTTTCCTCTCTCACCTTCTCTTCCGTCCCTTTACCCTTCCCTTCTCCCCCTCGACTCCAGGTTATCTTGCACGGGAGAGATGTGTACTCATTTCCTGAGCATCAGGTGGTGGGATTGAGAGAACAGCCTGCTTGGGTCTCTCTCTCTCTCTCTCTCTCTCTCTCTCTCTCTCTCTCTCTCTCTCTCTCTCTCTCTCTCTCTCTCTCTCTCTCTCTCTCTCTCTCTCTCTCTTGGCGCCTTGAGCCCTGCCCCGTCGCCACCTCATTGGTGGCAAGGTGGGCTACACACTGGCCAAATTTCAGGGGCCATTATTGCCTGTGGGCCAACATTTGCCAGGTGTGATGTGTGTGTTGGCACTCTGTTATCCCCCTCTCTCCCCCCCTGTCAAGATTGGGTGGGGGGCTGTGTGCCCCATCATCTGCTGCATCGTCTTGGTCTGTTTGTGTCTTGTGTTTGTCTTCCCTCTCGGCTTCCTCTGTTTCGAGTTTGTCTTCTGTTTTCTCTTTATATCTCCTTCTCTCCTCCTAGCTCTTCCAGTCATCCTGTTAACCCCTTCCTCCGTTAGTCCCCTTTCACTGTTTATCTCTCTGCTCCCTTCCCGTCTTTCTTCTTTCGCCAATTTCTGCATTTCTCTCACTTTTCGCCTATCTCCACCCTTTCCCTGCCTATCTCCACCCTTTCTCTGCCTATCTTCACCCTTTCCCTGCCTATCTCCACCCTTTCCCTGCCTATCTCCACCCTTTCCCTGCCTATCTCCACCCTTTCCCTCCACCCTACAAAGAACAACACTGTACCCGATGACACTCGCCTCTCACAAGCGGCAGTAGTGCCAGGTTTGTCAGTCTTAACGACCCTTGGCATTGAAATATTAAGTGTTCAGCTTTGATGCCATAATAGTGGGCACGCTAACGAGGAGTATTGGGACGATTTGGCACCACTTTTTTTTTTCGAGGCTAAATGATTGTCGTCGTTGATAGACAGGTGATGTGATGCTTGATTGCAGTATTCAGTAAAATGACAATTTTATATGTATTAGAAGGATGTTCAGTGATGTTTATGGGATAAACATCACTGTTTTTCTTCAGTGTAAGAAGGTGCTTAGTGCTTGAGGGTAGGAATAGCCTATTCTTCTCTGTGTTCTTGGGATGTATATCCCAAGAACACAAATCCTGTCTACCTCAGGTGAGCCCCCTCCTGGGCGCTGCTGATAGGTGTGATGATATCACCTGTGTTGATCCTATCAACACAGGTGATATCTTCATGAAGCATTTAGATTAAAGTTTTTGCAAGAAGTTGCCGGACCAACCGGGTTGTAGTGGATAATGTGGTGGGCTTGAGGACCTGCACCGAGCAACAGCCTGTTGGACCAAGTTATCGCAAGTCAAGCTTAACTCCAGTTTATTAATGAAGATCCAAGACGCTTGGGGCTTCAGCTCTCCTGATTAAGGTGGAGCTTGGCAGCTGGTGCGGTCACTCCCGACACCTGCCAAGTGGGCCATAATGACTTCAGAAAGTAAAAAACGTGAATTCTTCACGTCGACTTTTCTGCTCGACGAAGATTATGCTTTAGGGAGAAATTTCTGGGTGTGTCGTTGGATTTCTTCAGAGACCGGGCCGCGGGGACGTTGATCCTCGCACCAGTGGGTTCTCAGTGTTGGTGCGGACCCCCGTATAGCAGTGGCAGCGGTCCTCGTCAAAGGAAACAGAAGCTAATATATATATATATATATATATATATATATATATATATATATATATATATATATATATATATATATATAAATATATGTATATATATATATATATATATATATATATATATATATATATATATATATATAACCCCTTCTAGGTTTAAAATATATATATATATATATATATATATATATATATATATATATATATATATATATATATATATATATATAATAATAATAATAATAATAATAATAATAATAATAATAATAATATAGGTCAACGGCTTGGCTCGCCTATCCTGTGGCTCACCTCTCGCCTCACCATACGTGTCTCACACACCTAAGACGTTTAGCATGTCACCTGAAGATGTTCCAGGCAGGAACGGAACGTTGTGCACATATTACACATCATATATTCACGAGTTTCGGTGAGCAAACCACCCAATTCGTCGGTGATGCAAAGAAGACTGTGAAACTCCGTGATTGTCCAGCAAAATCAACAACATTTGTTCACAAATCATGTCACTATAGTTTAATATATTATGTCAATGGGTAAGATTGAAGGCGCCTGTGGTTGTCGAGATGCTCTGAGCCCATCATGGTATAGTAGGTTGTGCGTGTGTGTAGGTAAGTCAGTAGATGAGAGCTCCATCCAGCCTTCACATTGTATCGTTGACGCTGCCAAACTCAGGTACAGTAATTAGTCAGTAATTTCAAAGCGTTATATGACAAAGAGTGCTGGGAAGACGGGACACCACAAGCATAACCCCCCTCATCCTGTAACTACACTTAGGAAATTACAGGAAATTCGCCTCTCTCTGCCTAGTAAGATCCTCTCTTCAAATATTTCACAACCGGCTAAGGATCTTGGGCGAACCAATTCAACCGATCCTCCAACTGCTTAGCCCCCTTGTACTAACTGCTCTTCACGACCCCCTCTTCAAAATGACGGCGCCTTTCAGACACTCACCCGTCCAGAACCTGTTTATCATCTCTGCAGGGGTCGCAAGGTCACCCCTCCCCCCCCCATCTGGATGCTGCTGTCTGGTGCCAAGGTCAATACACATTTTGGAGTCACCTGCGTGTAGAATATTTTTTGACTGTGGTCAGAGTTGCCATGTGAGCAGAGGCATATGGCAAGTGCCCGGTTGATTCGAATCAGGTAAAGGAACGGTAATCGGAGATCAGAATCACCCATGAGAAGTCTTCCAAACCTGTTTGATCGACACTGGGTGCGCATCACGCGCTGTGCGCACCGAGTGTTGCGCACCACCATCCTGAAAAAATGCTGGTGCGCGTCAGGAGAGGTCAGTGTGTAATGCGTCTGACAAGTGACGATCGACGCGCCGTCAGGTGATGCTGCCAGCCGCATGACCAACACCTGGTGTAACATGCGCTGCGGCACGACGCACCGACGACCACGGAGGTGCGTTGTAAACCTTGAGGGTCAAGAAAAGACTTTTAATTGTGGCGACGGTGTAGAGGTCCGACACGGTACTCTAGCGACGGTGTAGAGGTCCGACACGGTACTCTAGCGACGGCGTAGAGGTCCGACACGGTACTCTAGCGACGGTGTAGAGGTCCGACACGGTACTCTAGCGACGGTGTAGAGGTCCGACACGGTACTCCAGCGACGGTGTAGAGGTCCGACATGGTACTCTATCGACGGTGTAGAGGTCCGACACGGTACTCCAGCGACGGTGTAGAGGTCCGACACGGTACTCCAGCGACGGTGTAGAGGTCCGACACGGTACTCTAGCGACGGCGTAGAGGTCCGACACGGTACTCTAGCGACGGCGTAGAGGTCCGACACGGTACTCCAGCGACGGTGTGGAGGTCCGACACGGTACTCTAGCGACGGTGTAGAGGTCCGACACGGTACTCTAGCGACGGTGTAGAGGTCCGACACGGTACTCTAGCGACGGTGTAGAGGTCCGACACGGTACTCTAGCGACGGTGTAGAGGTCCGACACGGTACTCTAGCGACGGCGTAGAGGTCCGACACGGTACTCCAGCGACGGTGTGGAGGTCCGACACGGTACTCTAGCGACGGCGTAGAGGTCCGACACGGTACTCCAGCGACGGTGTGGAGGTCCGACACGGTACTCTAGCGACGGTGTAGAGGTCCGACACGGTACTCCAGCGACGGTGTAGAGGTTCGACACGGTACAGTACCCTATTTGTGTTGGCGGAAAGACCGCACCAACCATTAAGAAACCAGTTACGGAGTGAGGGAACAACGCAGTAAGAGGTGTGGTACACAGCACCACACAGACGTAGAAGGTACGCGACGCACTTGAGGTATGGTAGACAGAACGAGTTACTTCGTGAAATTAGAATTAGGAGCACCGGTGCTCATCTCACTCATCCATCATTGCCCTCCAGAGACGCAGCATCGAATCCCGGATTTAATAGCATCCCACAATTCCATTTTGTTTACAGACGATGACGAGAGAGAGAGAGAGAGAGAGAGAGAGAGAGAGAGAGAGAGAGAGAGAGAGAGAGAGAGAGAGAGAGAGTCGACGCCCCCCCCCCCCCCCCCAAGAAGACTCATCAGCTGATCATCAGCTGGCATCCACGTGGTACTAAATTGTGTAAAAGAAGGGCCTCTCTGAGGGCAACACAAAACAGGTCTTCTTACCAGTCTGAAAGTGGTCTTCAAGGCGGCATTTAATACTTAATGATTTCCTCAGGAACGCCCCCTTAAGAAAATATTTGTTCCTATTGCGTTGTAGCTGTTTCAAGAGCATTGAAATTATTTTGTTATTTTGTTATGGATGAGTACGACTTGAAGAAGACTTAGGATGAACTGTACTTTCATAAGATTGACTTCTGCATTAACAACTATGTTCAATTAACTGTATTTATGAAGGCTCTGAAACGATTGAATCGCCAGTTCACCGACTATCGCCAACGACTTCTAATTAATTCTCTCTCTCATCCTTAACGATGTCCGAAACTCCTGAGAAAATAGATAGGAGCTATGAGAAAGAGGTTCGAACCTACTCACTGGGTACATCCGAAACTCATCTGGTCTTTGGTCAGCCTTAATGAATGTTCGAAACTCATTTGGACTTCTGTAAACCACACAATATTCAGATCAGTCCTGCGACTCCCTCCACACAAACCTCAAGGCCCAGAACTCTTGGGAAATAAATGAGTCGATCAACTTTCCGGCCCTTGCGTTGATTACAACTGTATTGGCCATTTCCGTTCGATTTAGGGCAAGCATTCCTTATGTAAGTTGCTTTATTTTGTAGCATTTGTGGTCATGTCTCTCTCTCTCTCTCTCTCTCTCTCTCTCTCTCTCTCACTACCGTGTCTTCCACAAAGATGCTGAGTCTCTTGCATCTCATCTTCCACATTCATGTCAGCTTCCTGTACTGTCTTGCATCCTCCCAGGATGCTGATAGTCCTTCATCTCACCTCACCAGCATCCAGTTCACGTATGTCCCAAGATGCCCATGGCCCTGAATCCTATCTCCTCGGCATCATTTGCGTGACTGTCATGCGCATGAGAAAGGAGTTCCCATTCATCAGTGGAAGGAACTGAGCGATGGAGGAAGTATAGACACCAACGGCATGCACAATTTTAACAGTAGATATGATGGAAGAATAGGTTTGGAGACGAGCATTAGACGATCGGTGGATGGAAAGGCGGGGCCCCAGAACTGAAGGCTAGTTTTAGAGGCGGAAGTAAGTGAGTAAGTGGGGGTACACACACACACACACACACACACACACACACACACACACACACACACACACACACACACACACACACACACACACACACACACACACACGTTCACAGAACCCAAGAGAGCGCAGTAAATGGCCCATTTCCCTTCCTGAAAAAAACATTTGCAGGGAAAAACTTTTCCTGTTAAGTGCCACTTATTCCGTAACTCGGCTAATTAAGCAACTTTTCACCTGAATGGATCATGCCAGTGATGTTGAGCCGTGCTAATATATTCCTGTTCCTTTCTCCATTCACCCTCCACACCGGCCGTGTGCTCTTGTCTCTATATATCCCCCCCCATAAGTATATTGTATGTGGTGATCATTTCTCCTCTGATGCTTCTTTTTTCCAATTGACTTATTTAGCCTCTCCTCGTAACTCATACCTCTCAGCTATGGTACTAGTTTAATACCAAACCTCTTGATTTTCTCTAACTTAATTTTGTGTTTCGCAAGATGAGAACTTCACGGTGGCGCTGCACATTCCTGTTTTGGTCTGACATACGTAGTATAAATGTTCTGATTGCTTCTTTATACAGATTTCTAAAGGCATTTTTTTATATTAGCTTACCTTGCATGTCAGGTGATGATACGTTTTTTATATGGGATTAGGGGGTAAAATTCGGTGTTATATCAAGGACACTTTGGATCCAACTTTATTTCCTTGTCTTAAGACACTTTGGATTCAACTGGATTTCCTTTTCTTAAGACACTTTTGATTCAACTGGATATCCTGGTTACCAGACACTCTGGATTCAATTAAATTTCCTTCTTACCAGACACGATGGATTCGACTGGATACACTCTGATGTCTGGTGATACCAAAGAGCCGTGTTGATGTCTTTATTATTGATGAAGTGACTTGCACTTGTCAACCCTTGACACACATCAATCCCTATCAAGACAAACGAGTTTGACTCTTTGACAAAAAAACATGTCAAATTTGACAATTTGACATGCCTTGAATTCCTTGTGATGCTTGTGTAATACAAACCCGGTATTGCAGTGGCAACGGTTAGTGTGTCTGTCATCTGTCAACTTCCTGTCAAAGTTTAACATGCGACTGAGGGGAGTAATATATATATTTTTTTCAATCTCCACAGGTTCTCTGGGGTGGCCGGCTTGAGCCCACCAGGATCACACACTCGCCCTCTTCCTGCAGGTAAGTCCATCAGTCTACTCAAGTGCTCTAATGCACTTTTCATACAAGTACATTAAAAGGACATTGGAAAGTGCAGCACTTTAGGCTAAATGATACAGGTAAAACGATCTTGAAGTGGTTGTTATAAGTAGAGGATAAGTAGAGGTCTGGAGTGGCCTCTCCAGGGCGCAAAGCCAGGGTTGGTTGATACGGGGGGAGAAGCTGTTACCCATGCAGCAGGTCCCTCCCTCCCTCTACACGGCACCGAAAGTCTCCAATGGAAAGGCTAAAGGCAAACTATTACGCAGTTTGGGAATATTTCAAGACAATTATCATTCATCGGAACATGTCTTCCCTTGATGTGAGAACAGCACATTAAGTTACATTAAGCTGTCGCAATTAACAGAACCGTTTGGTACAAGAACGTCAAAATTAGAATTTGTATTTACTTTGAGTCCCGCCTTGACGGTTGAGAGGCGGGACCAAAGAGCCAGACCTCAACCCCCGCAAACACAACTAGGTGAGTACACACACACACACACACACACACACACACACACACACACACACACACACACACACACACACACACATGATATGATACACACACACACACATGATACACATTTATGATAGAGCCCAGTAGGCTCAGGAATCTGTACACCAGTTGATTGACAGTTGAGAGGCGGGACCAAAGAGCCAAAGCTCAACCCCCGCAAGCACAAATAGGTGAGTACAAATAGGTGAGTACACACACACACACACACACACACACACACACACACACACACACACACACACACACACACACACACACACACACACACACACACACACACACAATATATGCGCTCGTTTTAATTTCACATTTTTTTCCCGTATATGATCCTGTTAAAAATTCCCGCCATATATTTAAATGTCCGCAAATTCAAATACCCGCGAATGTTTGACACACGCACGCGAGTCAAAGCCCTCGCGAAAAAGTTGAGTACCGTAACATGGCTTCCCCCCTCCCCCCCCCCCCTGCTAGTAGCCATCACCCAAACACCTGTAAAACAAGTGAACAACGCGTGAACACCGTCCACAGACACTCGCATGGTTTAATTCTCTATAAACATGAAAGTCAACTCATCCTCGCTTTGATTATTTTTGTGGCGAATTTTGTGGTATTAAACTCCAGGTGTCACCCCCCCCCCCCCCCACCCTTCTCTCTTCCCCCCCCCCTCTCCCCCACACCTGTGTGTGTGTGTGTGTGTGTGTGTGTGTGTGTGTGTGTGTGTGTGTGTGTATCACCCCTGATGGTCCCTGTGGTCCCTGTGGCTCATGAAACGATGACAAACCGACTGCTCAAGCGTAGTAGAATTTGACACATTTGTTCATTTTTTTAAAGTTTTTTTTTAAAGTTAAAGTTCATTTTTTAAAAGTTTAAGATATTTTGACACACTTGCTGATTGAGCTTAATATAATGGAAGAAGGGAGGAGGAGGAGGAGGAGGAGCAGCTGCCAGCCCTGCAGCTTGAAGTAATGCCGTGATGCCAGACATAATAGTCGCGTGTTCCGCTGACAAATACTTCACAAACTGTAAAAATGATCCCATTCTGTAAATTAAGTAAATTAAAGAGTGGTCAAGGAGTATTAAACGGGCCATTACGGAGCCCTCCTGTGTAAACAGCCTGTCTCTCTCTCTCTCTCTCTCTCTCTCTCTCTCTCTCTCTCTCTCTCTCTCTCTCTCTCTCTCTCTCTCTCTCTCTCTCTCTCTCTCTCTCTCTCTCTGTTGAACAATGAACAATGAACAATGTTACAAGTTGAACAATATAAACATTTGAACGGTGACTCTTACCAGTTGAACAGCTTTTTAATGTCTCGTTAATATCGCGGGCTGATGTGCACCTTCATTTTAAGAAGGCAGTTCGAGGTGATTGGAGAATGCCAGAACTGCAGACGAGGAGTAACAATAACGTGGTTGACCAAACCACACCTCAGACACTGCAGATTTCTGCAGTTGATGTGAGGTTAGGACATCAATGACAGACGCGTTTGAAAGGTCGTGGAGGGATAGTGAAATATGTCGTGGAAACTCCATAGAGTTCACTGGCTTCCAGCGGACTGCGAGATGGGGGTGACTTTAGCATTACGAACCGGAAGATAAAGACTAACTGGCTGATAACGTCGTTGGAAATTAGGGATGACTGGAACCGAGGTAACTAAATTTAGGCATGACAGGAGAGGGGGGGGGCAGGGGCGTTTAATCTCCTTGAGAAAAATAGCAGAAGACGGAAGAAAGCCGTCGAGTTTCATGGAAAAAAAAATAAAAAAAAAGTTGACATACGTAGGAAGAACACACCAAACCAATCACCACGTGGCCTGGTAAGAGACAGGGCCGCAGGGATATTGATCCTCGGAACCATCTCAAACGAACCCCTCGTAATGTAACCCTAATAATAATTAAATGGATATGATTAAAATAAAAAACAATTATGATTATTATCAAATAATTATCTATAATTTAATAATTATCTATAATTTAATAATTATAAACTATGTAAAATAATTAAAATGAATAATATGACAGTATTGTTGTTAATAATTGGTAGTGTGTAAGGGTGTGGCTACCAGATTGCCCGGATGGCACCCTCCCGCCAATCAGGGCGTGATGGGGTGCCAATCAGGGCGTGAGGGGTGCCAAGCAGGGCGTGCAGGGGTGCCAACCAGGCCTTAAGGGTGCCAACCAGTAATTAATCTCCCCTCCCTAATGACGCCTCAGGAATAACGACCCGTCAACCTGTCATCAATATCATGTTTATTCAACACAATTTTCCAACATCTCCGTTTTCTTTACGAAACTCTGGAGGGGCAAAGTTGGCATTTTCGAGCACACACTCTTGTAAAACATCGTCCAGCGCTACTTAATGCTTGCTATCGTACGCTATCATACTCATATTACTGATTGCTATCTCTTATCCCCCTTTATCGTGAAGACTTCCCCCCTCCCCCCTCGTTATATTACGTTTGATGTTCGGTGTTTTGAACACTGAACATCAGGGTGAGCTGAACACTGAACATTAGGGTGAGTTATGGTGAATACTGTCTGCTGTGTTGCGGGGGAAGGGATGGGACGCGAAATATGGTGTGGTGCTGGTCGGTTATGGTGTGGGTTCTGTAATATGGTGTGGGTTCTGAAATACGGTTCAGGCCCTGAAATATGGCGTGGTTCATGTAATGTTATATTTGGTTGTGTCGAATTTACATTTGGAAATGTGTGTGTGTGTGTGTGTGTGTGTGTGTGTGTGTGTGTGTGTGTGTGTGTGTGTGTGTGTGTGTGGAGTCTTTCTCTAACTCTTGAAGCTGTGTGTGGAGTCTGTCTCTAGCTCTTGAAGCTGTGTGTGGAGTCTACCTCCATCATTTGAAGCTGTATATGGAACCACTCCTTATGTACCATCCCACGTGTCCTCTGTACTCAAGACACAAACCCAAATTCTTTCTAACATCTCCATGGCGCGTGTGTGTGTGTGAAATTTAGCTCCGTATCTGTGTGTGTGTGTGTGGGGGGGGGGTCCCCCCTCTCCCCCAGCTTGCTGGAACCCCTACATCAACCTCCTCGAATTTATATATTCAACCAATTTATAAAATAACGCTTTTTTGTGTGTGTGGAAATTTACCCCCCCCCACCCCCCCCCCCCAAAAAAAAAAAAAAAATTGTATATGATATTTTTTTCGTTATTTGACCTAAATTGGACTGCTTGGCTTGACATCTTGGCGTCATTGGCTCCTTGTGTCAACCACACTGGTGTTTGTTAATTGGTTGGGTAGTTGGTTGTTGGAGTGTATCCTAACAACCCTTCCTTCAGCACTTGTAACTGTGTGTGTGTGAGGAAGAATAACGTTCCTCCCTTCCTCCCTACCTTCACTTCTCTCCCTCTATCCTCTCTCTCTCTCTCTCTCTCTCTCTCTCTGTCTCTCTCTCTCTCTCTCTCTCTCTCTCTCTCTCTCTCTCTCTCTCTCTGTCTCTGTCTCTCTCTCTCTCTCTCTCTCTCTCTCTCTCTCTCTCTCTCTCTCTCTCTCTCTCTCTCTCTCTCTCTCCTTCCCTCTCCTAATTACTCTCCCTCCTTTCCTCCCTCCCTCTAGTTAAACACTGCCAGAGTCCTGGACCCATCTCTCTGGGGCTCCATCCAAAAGTCTGCTAATTCCAGCAGTCAGTCGGGATATATATATATTCCCCAAGTTGGTAGTGATTTGCACAAGATAAAAACTGACTTTTGCGAAGTTGAAGGAAGGTGGAGATATTCCCTGGTGGTGGGGAGATTCCCTGGTGGTGGGGAGATTATATGGTGGTGGGGTGATTCCCTGGTGGTGGGGAGATTACCCTGGTGGTGGGGAGGTTACCTGGTGGTGGGGAGATTCCCTGGTGGTGGGGAGATTACCTGGTGGTGGGGAGATTATATGGTGGTGGGGAGGTTACCTGGTGGTGGGGAGATTACCCTGGTGGTGGGGAGATTCCCTGGTGGTGGGGAGATTACCCTGGTGGTGGGGAGATTACCTGGTGGTGGGGAGATTACCCTGGTGGTGGGGAGGTTACCTGGTGGTGGGGAGGTTACCTGGTGGTGGGGAGATTACCCTGGTGGTGGGGAGATTCCCTGGTGGTGGGGAGATTATATGGTGGTGGGGAGATTCCCTGGTGGTGGAGATATTACCTGGTGGTGGGGAGATTACCCTGGTGGTGGGGAGATTCCCTGGTGGTGGGGAGATTACCCTGGTGGTGGGGAGATTACCTGGTGGTGGGGAGATTACCCTGGTGGTGGGGAGGTTACCTGGTGGTGGGGAGGTTACCTGGGGGTGGGGAGATTACCCTGGTGGTGGGGAGATTCCCTGGTGGTGGGGAGATTATATGGTGGTGGGGAGATTCCCTGGTGGTGGAGATATTCCCTGGTGGTGGGGAGATTACCCTGGTGGTGGGGAGGTTACCTGGTGGTGGGGAGATTACCCTGGTGGTGGGGAGATTCCCTGGTGGTGGGGAGATTATATGGTGGTGGGGAGATTCCCTGGTGGTGGGGAGATTCCCTGGTGGTGGGGTGATTCCCTGGTGGTGGGGATGTTACCTGGTGGTGGGGAGATTACATGGTGGTGGAGATATATGGTGGTGGGGAGATTACCTGGTGGTGGGGAGATTACCTGGTGGTGGGGAGATTACCTGGTGGTGGGGAGATTCCCTGGTGGTGGGGAGATTCCCTGGTGGTGGGGAGATTATATGGTGGTGGGGAGATTACCTGGTGGTGGGGAAATTTCCCTGGTGGTGGGGAGATTCCCTGGTGGTGGGGAGATTACCTGGTGGTGGGGAGATTACATGGTGGTGGAGATTATATGGTGGTGGGGAGATTACCTGGTGGTGGGGAGATTACCTGGTGGTAAGGAGATTTCCCTGGTGGTGGGGAGATTCCCTGGTGGTGGGGAGATTACCTGGTGGTGGGGACATTACCTGGTGGTGGGGAGATTTCCCTGGTGGTGGGGAGATTCCCTGGTGGTGGGGAGATTACCTGGTGGTGGGGAGATTACCTGGTGGTGGGGTAGATTTCCCTGGTGGTGGGGATGTAACGTAGCGGAAATGAAATGGAAAGAAATAGGATGAAATCTGAAGGATCTCATAGGGTGTGGGGAGTAAGAGAGGTGTATGGATTATGATCAAGGGAGAGGGAAAGTTAAAGGGAGGAAGAGAATGGGATCAATGTGGAAAGTAGAAGATAGTAGAGAAGGTAGAAGGGTAGAAGTAAGAGGTAGAAATAAGAATTGGTTAAATAATGAAGATGTAGCTGCTACTATCCATTCAAGTTAACTATGAGACAAGGAATGGAACTTGTCTGTACTTTTAAGCTGTTATCAAATGTTAAGCTCAGAGGGCTTACTGACTTAAGCTTACTCTAGCTTTCAAAATAAAAAGTTTTATGGGACCAAAATTAAAGACAATCTAAAAGCATAAGTTAATCTATTAAATATTTAGCATTAGATCTTCACTCATATGGATGTCATAATTCAAACAGTTAAACTTTATGTTCACTATGTCAGAATTAATATATAAGATGAGTCACTACACAAGAAATTGAAAGTACTACAGCTGAAAATCACACAACACGTTAAGTTGGAAACACACCAATTTGTCACCTTAAAGTTCAACTCGCCAAAGTCTCTGAGCCTAAGTTGGATAGAGAGTGGGGGGGGGGGGCTACAGATGACAGGGAGACATCCCCTTCTTGCCTGATGAGGCTAATCAGGCGTCTGCAGGGCTGCTTCGAGACCAGCGATCAACTCGCTTCTGTTCGATCTTTAATCTGTGTCTTATCTGTCGAATGTACATGCCCTGAGTTTTTATGGGGAACCGGGAGTTAAGCTCCGCCTACTGAGTAGATAGCCTCAGGCTCTCTATCTACCATGCCTAAACAGCGGCTTGATTTGTTGTTGTTGTTAAAAGATTCGCTACCTGGAACAAAGTTCCAAGTAGCACGGGCTATGGTGAGCCCGTAAGCGGTTTGATGGGAAGACACCGCCAACCGTCTGCAATTATCACCTTAGCAGAAAGCAAGGTCACTTCACACGACCTGACCTGAAGGCACTCCTCTGACCATTAATGTCTAGGTGTGACTTCTTAATTGCTAAGAGACAGACAACTTGGCGCCTGTCAACATTCTGTTTGGCTGACTCATGTTGTATGTACATGTTACATAAAACACATTTATGTGTTACAGGGAGATTATCTGGTGGGGTGGAGATTTCCTGATGGTGGGGAGATTACCTGGTGGTGGGGAGATTACCAGGTGGTGGGGAGATTCCCTGGTAGTGGGGGGAGATTCCCATGTTGTGGGGGAGATTACCTGGTGGTGGGGGAGATTACCTGGAGTTGGGGGAGATTCCCTGGTGGGGGGGAGATTCCCTGGTGGTGGGGAGATTCCCAGGTTGTGGGGGAGATTACCTGGTGGTGGGGAGATTACCTGGTGGTAGGGAGATTACCTGGTGGTGGAGAGATTACCTGGTGGGTGGGTATATTACCTGGTGGTGGGGGGAGATTCCCTGATGGTGGGGAGATTACCTGGTGGTGGGGAGATCATCTAGTGGTGGGGGAGATTACCTGTAACTACCATTGTTGCTGTTATCAGAGTAGCTGTTCCCCACCGCTTAGTTACTTTTTAGTTTGCTAAAATCGCAATTATTTGCGGAACAATTGAATATATTGATGTTTTCCTGATGTGTGTGTGTGTGTGTGTGTGTGTGTGTGTGTGTGTGTGTGTGTGTGTGTGTGTGTGTGTGTGTGTGTGTGTGTGTGTGTATATGTGTGTGTGTGTGTGTGTGTGTGTGTGTGTGTGTGTGTGTGTGTGTGTATGTGTGTGTGTGTGTGTGTGTGTGTGTGTGTGTGTGTGTGTGTGTGTGTGTGTGTGTGTGTGTGTGTGTGTGTATGTGTATATATATATGTGTGTGTGTAATTACCTAAGTGTAATTACCTAAGTGTAGTTACAGGATGAGAGCTACGCTCGTGGTGTCCCGTCTTCCCAGCACTCTTTGTCATATAACGCTTTGAAACTACTGATGGTCTTGGCCTCCACCACCTTCTCACTTAACTTGTTCCAACCGTCTACCACTCTATTTGCGAAGGTGAATTTTCTTATATTTCTTCGGCATCTGTGTTTAGCTAGTTTAAATCTATGACCTCTTGTTCTTGAAATTCCAGGTCTCAGGAAGTCTTCCCTGTCGATTTTATCAATTCCTGTTACTATTTTGTATGTAGTGATCATATCACCTCTTTTTCTTCTGTCTTCTAGTTTTGACATCTAGTTTGTCGTCTAGTTTGTGTGTGTGTGTGTGTGTGTGTGTGTGTGTGTGTGTGTGTGTGTGTGTGTGTGTGTGTGTGAGTGAGAAGTCTAGACCTTTCAAATGACACTTGATTGAAATATTCAATAGTGTTCCCTCCTGTGTCTGAAAAGTAAAGAGGCGGGCCCCAAGAGCCACGCCTGCCAACACAAGCGCACTATAAGGTAAGTGACACGCTCACCCAACACTTCATAAGTGACACAAAGCCCTTGAACGTGTGTGATATTCTATCGCTTGGCTGACGGGGAGAGAGATCAATCAAAGGAATTAAATCAGACACGACGCAAGATTCTGTCGTCTATAAATGTATATGACAGAGAAAAGCCCCCATCCCCCCCCCCGTATTGATTTATTATTTACAAAATCACTTTTTGCTACGAGTTTTATTATGTGAAAATGTGACATATTTTTATTTCTTTATGACTTGCGAGGAATTGGCGAGTAAAGAAAATTGATAAAAATGTGGATAACTATTATAAACTAAATTATTTGAGATCGTGTTTTTTTTCCATTGAAGCAGAGGGAACCGGTGGCTGAGCGGACAGAACACTGGTCGCGTGATCCTGTGCTCCCGGGTTTGATCCCGGGCGCCGACGAGAAACATTTCACCCCGATGGCCCTGTTACCTAGCAGTAAATAGGTACCTGGGGAGTTAGTCAGCTGTCACGGGCTGCTTCCTTGGGGTGGAGGCCTGGTCGAGGACCGGGCGGCAGGGACACTAAACCCCGAAATCATCTCAAAATAACCTCAAGGAAGCGGTATAAGGAGGATAGCGACATCTGTTGGGTGTTGAATGAGTACAAGGAGAGCCTGGAGACCTCTTATCCTCCCGCCAGCAACAACAGGCTCCTGGATAATATAGAGTCGGTGAAAAAAGTTACAACTGAAGCTTCCTGCTTTGTCTTAATCTTCATGAACCCAAGATGGGGAAGAGACCAGACCTTCTGGATTCAACAAAGCTTAGGGGGTTTTGGAAAGAACTTTAATCCAAAACTTTCTTGAAAGTTTACCTCTTGCCAAACACAATAACAAAGGAGTCAGAGATCTGCCAAGAGTTGAGTAGAAGTTTTGATTGACGGGAAGAAAGAAGATTTCCACTAAAAACTCCCGTGAGATGTTCCTTATGGTATGGTGGAACACCACCTACCTTACAACTAAGGTACCTAACCTAACCTACCTAACCTAACCTAACCTACCTAACCTAACCTAACCTACCTAACCTAACCTAACCGAACCTAACCGAACCTAACCGAACCTAACCTAACCGAACCTAACCGAACCTAACCGAACCTAACCTAACCGAACCTAACCTAACCTAACCGAACCTAACCGAACCTAACCGAACCTAACCGAACCTAACCGAACCTAACCTAACCTAACCTAACCTAACCGAACCTAACCTAACCTAACCGAACCTAACCTAACCTTCCCGGACACACATCCCTGGAAACACAAACCGAAACTGTCTCTATTTTCCGTTTGTTACAACTTGTAATAAAGTTGTTACATCTTGGCTTAACGTGTTTATGACGTATTAGAACGTTGTTACAACTTGCTATATTGGTTGTTATAACTGGTTAGGTGGTGTTAAAACTTGTTCGAACGTTGTACCAACGTCGTAGTTTCGGTGTGTATTTGACGGGATATCCCCGATTGTGTGACTTTGGGTTTGGGTCCATCAACCCCACGAGCGGGTTATGAAAACCGTGACCAACCAGCAGTGTAATTTAGTCCTGAATATAGTCCACGATAAAAGTAAACTCTCTCTCTTCCAGGACAAAAAGTAAACTCTCTCTCTCTTCCAGGACGAAAAGTAAACTCTCTCTTCCAGGACAAAAAGTAAACTCTCTCTCTTCCAGGACAAAAAGTAAACTCTCTCTTCCAGGACAAAAAGTAAACTCTCTCTTCCAGGACAAAAAGTAAACTATCTTCCAGGACAAAAAGTAAATTCTCTCTTCCAGGACAAAAAGTAAACTCTCTCTCTTCCAGGACAAAAAGTAAACTCTCTCTTCCAGGACAAAAAGTAAACTCTCTCTCTTCCATGACAAAAAGTAAACTCTCTCTCTCTTCCAGGACAAAAAGTCTACTTACAAGGTGAAAGAGGAAATAGGTGTACATTCCGAGGCTTTCATGATATTATTCTGTCCTCTTATAGTCTTATAAACTATCCCATGAAGGGAGCATCAGGGTGCTGGAGACGTCGCAGTAACGTTGCTGGGAAAGTGGTTAGCCAACTTTCACATGAAAGTGACGTTCAAAACAATGTCGCGACATCGTCACTTTCCTTCATTTCACGCGTGAAAGAATATCGTCGACTTCCGAGGAGAATATCGTCGACTTCTGAGGAGAATATCGTCGACTTCCGAGGAGAATATCGTCGACTTCTGGCGACAATATCGTCGACTTTTGGCGAGAATTCCCACCACCGTCCCACCAACCACCATCGTTACATTCACCACCATTACCACCATCACCAACTCCCTCCCCCCCCCCCCCGTACTCCTCTTCCTCATCAGACTCACGGTTAAAAGCACAAACGAGCAGGCATGTGCAAATATCTCTCTCTCATCTCAAACAGAAACGTCACACAGCCAGCCATGTGCTCCAGGAGTCTGGTGAGTCGTCCCTTGCGAAGTCTTCGGGGTGAGAGACGCCCTCGCGAAGTCTTCGGGGTGAGAGACGCCCTCGCGAAGTCTTCGGGGTGAGAGACGCCCTCGCGAAGTCTTCGGGGTGAGAGACGCCCTCGCGAAGTCTCCGGAGTGAGAGACGCCCTCGCGAAGTCTTCGGAGTGAGAGACGCCCTCGCGAAGTCTTCGGAGTGAGAGACGCCCTCGCGAAGTCTTCGGAGTGAGAGACGCCCTCGCGAAGTCTTCGGAGTGAGAGACGCCCTTGCGAAGTCTTCGGAGTGAGAGACGCCCTTGCGAAGTCTTCGGGGTGAGAGACGCCCTTGCGAAGTCTTCGGAGTGAGAGATGCCCCTTGCGAAGTCTTCGGGGTGAGAGACGCCCTCGCGAAGTCTTCGGAGTGAGAGACGCCCTCGCGAAGTCTTCGGAGTGATAGACGCCCTCGCGAAGTCTCCGGAGTGAGAGACGCCCGTGGCCCCGGGAGAACACATGGACGAAACGAGCAATTCTGAGTCCACGAAATCAACTTAACTAGGTTAACCGAGCGGTGGAATTAACGATGGAGAAGCTTGACTTGCCACAGATACACTTCGGGCCGCCTCTTGAGCAGAGGCTACACCCTGTGACAAGATACACCTAAGATACACCATTTAACATGTACATACATACATACATACATACATACATACATACATACATACATACATACATACATACATACATACATACATACATACATACATACTTGCTAAATTCAAACCAGGCTCACTTGGGCATACTCCAGATGGGGCTTAATTAATTTGCCTTCAAGAATCAAATCAGGATAACTGGGTTATACTTCAGGTATAACGTGTATATATCTGTCAAATCCACATATACCCCCAGGCAGGCTTTTAGCATCTTGTCTGTAGACATGTATGAGATCAGACACTATCAACGACCCTATTAACAGATATACAGAGTATATATATATATTTGTAGCTCTCCCATAAGCTCACTCCACTCGGATGTTATCCACGCCTACTTTGGCATACTTATTAAGGCTAATGAAAGGAAATGAGGAAATCCCTCCACGAGATTGGAAGACCTTAAGTAGCTTCCCGTGTTACTGGGCTGCAAGGTAGGAGAGAGGGGGTGGAAAGGAGAGAAAGAGGGAGGGAGGGATGGTGAGAGAGGGTAAGCGAGAGAGAGAGAGAGAGGTTGAGGGAGAAGAGAGAGAGAACGATTTACTACCACTCATCCCTGAAGCTCAGAAATATCCTGATGACTGCAGTCAAAATCTTTTTATCTATGGGAAAGATTTCATACTCCTTCAAGTCTCATTAATCACCAGTCTGCAGCAATATCTGTCTTGAGAAGGCGTTGACAGGTCACACGATGTTGATAACAAGAGAGTATGATATTGCAAAAGGAACATGTATAAAAATTTATTTGAAAAAAACAATTTAATATTCAGTGACGAAGTTGACATCGTGGGAAGGAATTTTGACTCTTTCCATGACCATGCAAAGTTTCATGCTTAACCTACCAAGCTGCCTTCAGGGGACTCTCATGCCTTCTTGACAGCAGCGGCTGCAAAACTTGATATGAAGCCCAAGGTCACTCACCCATCTTGGGTACGCAACTGCTTTCCTGAATTGCCTGTCACCCGTCGTTTGAAAAAGGTGGACAAGAACCGTTCAAGAAGGCCCATCTCTGGTCTTTTCAGTACCACAGTGAGGGTCAGCGGACGTACTGTTATGTACAAGGCAAATGTTCGCAAGGTGTCGCACCTGTCCCAACCTCGTGGACAGCCAGAAGCTGGCAATCACAATATAAGGCGCTCAGCCATCAACAACCTCATGGCTGGCTGTGCTATTCTCAGACCCTTCACTACATCAACGATCTCACTCTCACTCACATCTCGATCTCACTCATTCTTAGTCTCACTCACATCTCGATCTCACTCATTCTTAGTCTCACTCACATATGCAACACGTGTGTTCAACCCACAAATACAGATGGCACCAGGTGGGTAAGATTGAGTTACTACCAACCAGTTTTCACTACCACCACCACCACCACCACTGATGCCCACTACCACTAACCACAACTCTCCCCCCACGCCCAAGCACCACCCTCTCCACCCCACTACCACCACCAGTCACCAGACACAGCACTGACCCAGTACCAGCACCCGGTGTCACCGGAAAGCAGCACACAGGGACTCACCGGTCGCAGCTCCAATCTTCTCGTGTTTCAGTAAGACTGTAGCGGCGTGTGGGGAGTTGGGTGACAGACCGTCTCTCCTCTTGTGGAATATCCGTGCCGTGATGACTGCGGCGTCTGCTTCTTGGTCTTGTACAAGCTGCTGAAGACAGTCTGATGATATTCTGGTAGTGTAGTTTGGGTGTGTGGATGTTGGTGTGGATGTGTGTGGGTGTGTGTGTATGTTTGTGGGTGTGTGTGGATGTTGGTGTGGATGGGTGTGGGTGTGTGTGGATGTTGGTGTGGATGGGTGTGGGTGTGTGTGGATGTTGGTGTGGATGGGTGTGGGTGTGTGTGGATGTTGGTGTGGATGGGTGTGGGTGTGTGTGGATGTTGGTGTGGATGTGTGTGGGTGTGTGTGGATGTTGGTGTGGATGAGTGTGGGTGTGTGTGGATGTTGGTGTGGATGGGTGTGGGTGTGTGTGGATGTTGGTGTGGATGGGTTAATATGGGTGTGTGGATGTTGGTGTGGATAGGTTAATATGGATATGGGTGTGTGGATGAATGTGGATGGGTGTGAGTGTGTGGATGGATTTGTGGATGAATGTGGTTGGGTGTGGGTGTGTTTATTTGGGGTCGTTTGTGTGTGTGTGTGTTTGTATTCATATTACTTTATCTTCAGGGTAGAGCTTCAGCTCTTAAGCCCGCCTTTAGTTTAAGTCTTAATTAAAATGCAAGACTTTTCACAAATGTTCTTATCAAAATTACATTTATAACTGAGTATTAAGTTCGCATCGTGCTTTCTCGTGCTCATGCTCAATTTCACTTATAATCTCGTATGTCAGTATCATGTCTCAACTTTGTATCAGTCAGACGGCTTCTTTGTTCTGATTCCTGAAGATTATCGAATGTTGACATGGACAGTCTTCAAGAACTTGAACACACAGATGTCTCATTATTACCATATCTTGAGGTTATCTTGAGATGATTTCGGGGCTTTAGTGTCCCTGCGGCCCGGTCCTCGACCAGGCCTCCACCCCCAGGAAGCAGCCCGTGACAGCTGACTAACACCCAGGTACCTATTTACTGCTAGGTAACAGGGGCATTCAGGGTGAAAGAAACTTTGCCCATTTGTTTCTGCCTCGTGCGGGAATCGAACCCGCGCCACAGAATTACGAGTCCTGCGCGCTATCCACCAGGCTACGTAGGCTCCCATAATACACTTCCATTCTCTGTATTCCCTCCTCTAAATGCTTCCCCCCAGAAAGTTACTTTCTGCTGCATCTACAAGCTTCGTTTTTCATATCTCTCTTGCCCCCTTTCAGATCCACTACTCCCAGTCGAGTTTTCCAAGATTGCAGTTCCCCATTACTACAAGATTCACTCTCAGTCAACAGGGAGGGAGGGAAGGGATTACTGGTATGGGGGATTCTATACCTTTTCTCAGATATTACTGGTATGGAATAAAGAGTTGAGAGCTAAGGGGCTATAGAAATCCTGGGTGTTTAGCGTAGAGTGAAAAGTAACTCTTGAGTTGTAATACTTATAAATGAAGTCATGGATGGTGGATACACTTTGTGACTGAAGTGTGTTTTTGGGTGGCGCTGTGGTAGGTAATATACAGATGGTTGAATTGTAATGTTCAGGACAGCTTTCTCTTATCCCAGCTGGCACTCCATCACACTGAGGAGGAGTTCCCAGCTGGTCCTCCACCACACTGAGAAGGAGGAGTTCCCAGCTGGTACTCCACCACACACAGGAGGAGGAGGAGTTCCCAGCTGGTCCTCCACCACACACAGGAGGAGGAGGAGTTCCCAGCTGGTACTCCACCACACACAGGAGGAGGAGGAGTTCTCAGCTGGTCCTCCACCACACTGAGAAGGAGGAGTTCCCAGCTGGTCCTCCACCACACACAGGAGGAGGAGGAGTTCCCAGCTGGTACTCCACCACACACAGGAGGAGGAGGAGTTCCCAGCTGGTCCTCCACCACACTGAGAAGGAGGAGTTCCCAGCTGGTACTCCACCACACACAGGAGGAGGAGGAGTTCCCAGCTGGTCCTCCACCACACACAGGAGGAGGAGGAGTTCCCAGCAGGTCCTCCACCACACTGAGAAGGAGGAGTTCCCAGCTGGTCCTCCACCACACTGAGAAGGAGGCGTTCCCAGCTGGTACTCCACCACACACAGGAGGAGGAGGAGTTCCCAGCTGGTCCTCCACCACCACACACAGGAGGAGGAGTTCCCAGCTGGTCCTCAGAGAGTTCCCAGAGAGCAGGCGGAACAGGACGGACCAAGAGGGGAGTGGGGGAGGGAGGGGAGGACGAGGGGACCGAGAAATTAGAAGACATAGAAGCCTCTAATTAACTGGCCTTTGTGAAGGAGTGTTGTGTGTGGCGCTGCTCACATTATCACCCGCCGGGATCCCAACCCCGGCGGGACGCACGCGTCGCCTTTGACACACGAGTACCAGGAATCTTCCCTGACTTTCTGCTCACTTTAATAATGCCAAACGTGGCATATTGGCATGGCGCACGTGGTCGCTCACGTGCTGGTGGTACACGTGCTCGCTCACGTGCTGGTGGTACACGTGCTCGCTCACGTGCTGCTACACGTGGTCACTTACGTGCTGGTGCTACACGTGGTCGCTCACGTGCGCAAGACCCGCGGCGGGAACCTGCCTTGGTCCCGGAACCATTTTAATAATGCAAAGTCTCAAAGCCTCTTGAAGAACTCCTTACCGGAGAAAAAAAGGTTCTGATGCCGGGTTATATAGACATTATTAATGCCAGAAGCCCGGGGGTATTGAAGACCAGGAAGCACACACACACACACACATAGCTCCCTTGAGTGCGTCTCTCCCCCCCCCCCCCTTCCCCCCCACTCCCCCCCTTCCCCCCCACTCCCCCCCTTCCCCCCCACTCCCCCTCCCCCCTCTCCCCTACCCTCCACCCCCTTCCCTTCCGCATCAGGGAGGATCTTGAACATTAATATTTCGTAAATTATTTCTTACATACGAGTCGTCATCCTTAAATATTTCAGAAATAGAATGATTACTGTAACTGAGTAAATAGGTACCTGGGAGTTAGACAGCTGCCACGGGCTGCTTCCTGGGGATGTGTAACAAAAATGGAGGCCCTGGTCGAGGACTGGGCCGCGGGGCGACACTAAGCCCCGAAAACAATCCTCAATGGAATCTGGCTGTTGTGGATTTGTTCATTTCCAGTGTTTCCGTGTGTAATGGGGGTGTGAGGGGGGGGGTGAGGGAAGGATGGGGGGTTGAGGGAAAGGGGGGGGGGTTGAGGGGGGGGCGGATTGCTGAATTTGCATTGGGATTTGCATTGAAATACACAGTGTGTGTGTGTGTGTGTGTGTGTGTGTGTGTGTGTGTGTGTATTTTGTTTCGCAAGCTTAACGTTCTCAGGTAATTCTGCTTCCCGGAACTGTGCGTGTAGCAAGCAGTTGCAGTCTGGTACGAGGACCTAGCCCAACCTGACCTTCTAACTTGCCCTAACCTAACCTGACGTATTAGCAACATGTTGACCAGACCACACACACTAGAAGTTGAAAGGACGACGACGACGTTTCGGTCCGTCCTGGACCATTTTCTCGACTTGAGAATGGTCCAGCACGGACCGAAACGTCGTCGTCCTTTCACCTTCTAGTGTGTGGTCTGGTCAACATACTTTAGCCACGTTATTGTGACTCATCGCCTGCATATTAGCAACATAAAAGTCCCTCATACACATTCATCCAATTCTTATCAAAGTGTCTCAATTCTTATCAAGAAATTTATACTATGAAGATAGTTTAAATGTTATAAAAAACACATTTTAAGATAGAAACGAAAGGGGAGCTCTCTGATTATCTTAAAAAAGAGAGATACAAGAAAATACCGATTAAGAATAAATAGGAATCAAAACAGAAGACTCCAATACGGCGTGTAGCATACTCCAGAGGTGGTCTGCTATATAGCCACCGAATAGATATATGATATGAGAGAGTTTTTTGTGGATATAAATAGGAGTTGCTGCTGCTTATATGGGCCAATTGACCTTCTGACTGTTACTTATGTTCGTAACGCCGAATATATTAATTTATAATGTTAAAAATATAAATATCACGTCCTATTGGCCCTTATGAGGGCCAATAGGACGTTGGGCAATATCCTGTCCAACGCCAGGATAACTATCCAGAATTTGACAATTATCCTGCTAAAGGATAGCTGTCAAAGTTATCCTTTTATGAAATGTGTATTATTTAAAAGGCGATCTACAGAAACGCGTTTAGCCAAGCTTCTGAGTATGCCGGCCCGGCAAGGAACCCTTATATACTATATAAGAAGAGGTTTAAAGAAATGCAACACAGTTCGCTCCTGAGCGAAGGAGGACAGAACTATGAACAAAGTCAGGAAACTGGACCTCGCCAAAGTGGAAGACGTATTTGAGGAGACATGGTAACGACATACAACATTCCAAGGGTGAATTGACCACTTAAACTGGTAAACAATATTCGTATTGAGGAACTGAATATGCTGGATCAACCGGGCTGTGGTGGATATGTGGGTCTGCGGGCCGCTCCAAGCAACAGTTTGGAGGACTAAGTTCTCATAAGTCGAGCCGGGCCACGGGCCGGGCCGGGCCGGGCTTGGGGAGTAGAAGAACTCTTAGAACCCCATCAAGTTACAGTCCAGGTACATGCAAGGATCACTCGCGGGCAAGTTAGGAGCGCTCGCACGCAAGTTAGGAGCACTCGCACGCAAGTAAGGAGCACTCGCGCAAGCTGTTGTTGTCGTTAAAGATTTAGCTACTCAGGAGGAAGTGTCCATGTAGCACGGGCTATGGTGAGCCCGTAATTCGCGCAAGCATTGGCCAACTGCTTATATACCACAGGGAGCGCTCACGAAAGCCACGTTCGTCACCTACAAGTCTCTCGAAATGAGCTGGTTATTGTCCCAATTGGGAGGTTGTTAGGTATTCCGTGAGAGGGGGGGGGGTTCTCTTGCCCCCCCCCCCCCCCGGGGGATGGGGTGTTCTTCCCCATTGGCTGCTGGAGGGGGGGGGGAGGGACCAGGGACATTAGTTATATTTTGAAAACTGTAAAACGTGATTTCAGAATCAAGTGTATTTGCCGCCGATATATATATATGTATATCTCTCTCTCTCTCTCTCTCTCTCTCTCTCTCTCTCTCTCTCTCTCTCTCTCTCTCTCTCTCTCTCTCTCTCTCTCTCTCTCTCTCTCTCTCTCTCTCTCTCTCCCCATATTTTTCCTCCTCCTTTCTATGTTTGTCGAAATGTTTGGTCTGTGACAAATTCGCTGGAAGTGAAAATCTGTGGTTCAGGAAAATGTGTTTAATTCCAACAGCATTTTCAACTCTAGCATCCAGTGAGTGTTTGTAGTGCGTGTCTGTGTGTGTGTGTGTGTGTGTGTGTGTGTGTGTATTCACCCAGTTGCTCTCATCTAGGTTTGCTTGCGGGGGTTGAGCTTCGGCTCTTTGGTCACGCCACTCGACTGTCCATCAACTGGTGGACTGATTCATGAGTCTATTGGGCTGTATCATATCTTCATTTGGAACTGTGTGTATGGAGTCAGCCTCCACCACATCACTTCCTAATGCATTCCATGTGTGTGTGTGTGTGTGTGTGTACTCACGTATTTGTACTCGCCTATTTGTGCTTGCAGGATCGAGCTTTGACTCTTGGATCCCGCCTTTCTAGCCGCCGGTTGTTTAAAGCAGTGACTCCTGTCGATATTTCCCTATCATATCTCCTTTTAAAATTATAAATAGAGTTTGCTTCCCCAACCTGCTCCTTTTGATCATTCAATTTCCCCAGTTCTCTTAGGGTTAAATGAAAACTTTCGAAAATCTGTACTGTACAAATTACTCATCTGAGTTTTCCAGATTCCATCCATGCCCCCTTGTTCTGTGGGGTGTGAACATTTCGTCTATTTCTACTCTGTCAATCCCCTCTAAGTATTGTATAGATCTCTATTCTATCTTCCCGCTCCATCCATTATTCTAGCGTAGTCAGGTTCAGTTCCTTCAGTCGCCCTTCAAATCCCATCCTTCGCAATTCTTAGACGAGCCTCGTCGCAAACTTCTGAACCTTTTCCAGTTTCTCTGTGTGTGTTTCTTCAGGTGGGGGGAGGGGGGGGGGGGCGGCTCCATAATTGGGCTGCATGCTCTTACGACTGGTCTTACGTAGGCTGTGCAAAACGCCCTAATTATCTCCTTATTTAGATTCCTTACTGTGTGAGTGTGCGTGTGTGTGTGTGTGTGTGTGTGTGTGTGTGTGTGTGTGTGTGTGTATTCACCTAGTTGTTCTTGCGGGGGTTGAGCTCTGCTCTTTCGGCCTGCCTCTCAACTGTCAATCAATCAACTGTAACAATTTTTTTTATTTTTGTCCCACACAAACATACCCCTAGGAAGCAGCTCCGTAACAGCTGTCTAACTCCCAGGTACCTATTTACTGCTAGGTAATAGGGGCATCAGGAGTGAAAGAAACTTTACCCATTTGTTACTGCATAGTCCGGGAATCGAACCCGGGCCACAAAATTACGAGTCCTGCGCGCTGTCCACTGAGCTACCAGACTACCAGTGTGTGTGTGTGTGTGTGTGTGTGTGTGTGTGTGGTTCTTATTCTGATGAAGTTTTCCTAACCTCTCTCCGGGTCATCTGTGTCTCCAGCTTCCACCCGTGTCCTCTGGTCCTGCCTCATCTGTGTCTCCAGCTTCCACCCGTGTCCTCTGGTCCTGCCTCATCTGTGTCTCCAGCTTCCACCCGTGTCCTCTGGTCCTGCCTCATCTGTGTCTCCAGCTTCCACCTGTGTCCTCTGGTCCTACTCTCTCATTTTCAACTTTGTCTCTTTGTCTACTCCGCTAGGTTGCTTTAATATCTTGCAAGATTTTATCTCGTCTCCACTAACTCTCGCTTTCTAGGCTGTGCTGAGCTTGAGCTCACTCAGCCTCTCACTCCCTTCAGCTCTGGGACAAGATTAGTCGTGCATCATCACCTTTTCTTCATTTAAATTATATTTGAAGTGTATAGACTCCTTTCCAGCCCTGCATACTTCAAGAGGTGGTCTTATGTATGTTCTCGGATCCTTCTGCTTCTCTGTGTCTGGGAACTGAACCTTCAACTCCCCCCCTCCCCTTCCTACTGTCCCTAGGGTCCTCTCTTCCTCCCTCACAAATCCTCATCAGAGTTAAGGGAATCTAACATCTATCTGCCCACCGCTGGAGGGCATCTATCCCTTATTTTGTCGGGGTTTTGAACCTGGAAATTTGCACTCAAAAGTTTACCAATCTTTCACTCACGTCCGCCAGCGTGCTCTCAAAAATTTTTATCCATTTTTTTCCCCTGTACTCTCTTCTCTTCCGCATGTTTGTAGTTTATTTTCTTTAAATCTGTAACATATCTTTAATGATATATTGTATTTTTATGTTGCTGTAACGCAGCTCATTCAAAGACGGGGGGAGATGCTTTGATTCAAAGACGTGTTCAGATGCTCCCGTTCAAAGAACGTTCTCCAGTTCTTGGTCTTTGTACTCGCAGATGCTGTTATTTTTGCTATTACTCCCAAACTTGATTTGTTATGATACCACAAGCGATCTGTGTGTGTGAGTGTGTGTGTGTGTGTGTGTGTGTGTGTGTGTGTGTGTGTGTGTGTAGAGAGAGGGAGGGAGGTGGGGGTGACATTTTTTGTTGATGGTGTTAAAGATTTACTACCTGGAACAAAAAGTTCCAAGTAACACGGGCTATGGTGATCCCGTAGTTCTTTGTTGAGAATGTTATGCTATTTTTGTTTGGTTCGATGTATAGCAGGGTTCGAACTGGTGTGTGTCTGTGTGCCATGGCGTTCTTCCCGATAATCCCAACATAGCCAGGTGAACATAGTGCAAATTGAAGGGATCAGTCGGCAGAAATCCTTCAATATCCTCTTTGTCACGTGTCTTTTTTTTTTGTTCCAGCAGCTGCCAAATAACACACACACACACACACACACACACACACACACACACACACACACACACACACACACACACACACACACACACACACACACACACACTTCAAAGGCACTTTTTTTTCAAGAGTCAAGACTTATGACAGCCTCAAGAACAGATGAAAAAAAAAGAAAAAAGTTGAAACAAGAGGAGAAAAATTTTGAAACGAAAGTCAAAAGAAAATATTATGACTTTTGAGAGGCTCTGCACATGAGTGTTGATAGTGTTGGAGAACTGAAACCTTTTCACTCGCTTGTGTACACCTTACACCATTACACCACGACATGCTCAAAAGATATTTATATATATGGTCCTCCCCCCCCCCCCCTCCCTCCCCCCCAAAAAAAAATATATACACGCTTTTTGAATAACTATAAAGCTAGTGTTTATTTGAATACATTTCATGTTGAAAATGTAACAATATATATATATATATATATATATATATATATATATATATATATATATATATATATATATATATATATATATATATATATATATGTAATATATATATATATATATATATATATATATATATATATATATATATGTAATATATATATATATATATATATATATATATATATATATATATATAATATATATATATACAGACATTGCTTTGGATGGTTTGTCAATGCCTGTTTTCAAACTAATGGTGGTTCTGGTCCAAGCACTGCTGGTAACGTCAAGTAATGTACTCGCAAGCATCAAGAATCATTGGTATTTGAGTGCATTCTCGCTTGGTATTTGAGTGCATTCTCGCTTGGTATTTGAGTGCATTCTCGTTCAGCGGCTGCTCTTTCAACGACTGTTTTCGATTTTGTAACGTAGACTCCATCTGTTAAGTACCTCTATACACTCAAATTCCTAGAGGTGTGAGGTCTGGCGAACGCGGAGAGTAATCCTACGAAACCCCTTCATCCCATCCTCCTGTTTGTGACTAGATCCCATCAAATCTTACGCCACGATGGTATAGTGTGTGTGTGGAGTGTGCTCCTATCTTGCTCAAAGTTCAATCGGAAAAGAAGCATCAATTGAGCTATCTACCTAGCTACTCAGTTAAGCTATCAATTAAGCTATCTACTCAGACACCCAAATCTTACATTACAGCAGTGGATAACATCTTTATACCGAGGACTCCCTGTTCAACGTCTTATCCAGTGTTTGATTGGCATTCATCCCTTCCTATTTCTTCACCTATATGTTATTACTTCAGTTTACCCTCCACGTTACTTCAGCTGTTTGATACGTGTATTTTAAGATCAAGTTGCATCTTGGATATTCATTTCTGACCTGAAGACGTTCGAGAGTGGAGCGAAACTCCTTCAAGGAGTGCCGGACCAACCGGGCTGTGGTGGGTATGTGGGCCTGCGGGCCGCTCCAAGCAACAGCCTGGTGGACCAAACTCTCACAAGTCAAGTCTGACCTCGGGCCGGGCTTGGGGAGTAGAAGAACTCCCAGAACCCCATCAACCAGGTATCAACCAGGAAACGTTGTAGAAAAATATATATATATATATATACCCCTTCAATAATCATTAAAAGTTTCTTTGCCATGAATATCGGTAACATTATTACTTTTCTTAATGCCTAGAGTAAGAACTTAGAAACTTAGAAAACTAATGCTATAAGATCAGCAACTCTAGCTATACGGTTATATTAAATCAAATATTTATATATATATATATATATATATATATATATATATATATATATATATATATATATATATATATATATATATATATATATATATATATATATATATATATATATAAAGTGTGCTTTGAAGAGTTAACTATTCTAACCACTTTTTTAGAATAGATTGTTATTAAAGGCATCAAAGGCGAGGTGGTTTATAAACCAGGGAAGATACAGGCTACAGTGAGGCTTCTTCAATTAGAATTTAATTATCCGAAGCCAAAATATAATTGGGGGTAGTTAATGACAACAGCTGACGGTATTATCCCCCTCCCTTCAGCTTAATTTGCATATGAGGAGAGTTGCATTCTCTCTCTCTCTTTGTCTCCCTGTGTCTCTGTCTGTCTCTGTCTCTCTCTCTCTCTCTCTGTGTCTTTGTCTCCCTGTGTGTCTGTCTGTCTGTCTCCCTCTTGTCTCTGTCTCCTCTGTCTCTGTCTGTCTGTCTCTCTCTCTCTCTCTCTCTCTCTCTCTCTCTCTCTCTCTCTCTCTCTCTCTCTCTCTCTCTCTCTCTCTCTCTCTCTCTCTCTCTCTCCATATATGAGTGTGAGTGGTTGGATAAGTCCAAGAGTGGTAATGGACTGATAATTAAGTCCATGAGTGGTAGAGGCTGGACAATTAAGTCCATGGCCGGTAGTGGCTGGACATGGCGGGGAGGGGGGGGGGTGCTTCCAATGGTCTTGAAGATCTCTCTTGAAGATTACATTTGACTTACAGGAGATCTGAGGACCTGTTCCCCCCCCCCCTTGAGCTTGTTACCAAACCTTTTAGGTCGTTCGGTAATTAATCATTTGAACTTGTCCGGTGAGCTGTCTGGGGGGGGGGAGGGGGGAGAGTCTTGTCTGGACAGCTGGGAATATCAAACTAAACTCCCCAAGGATTAAACCACATTGTATACTAGTAATGGATGTATTTTGAGTCTACACGATCGCAGTCTCCCTTAGTTTACAACCTGCAATTCTGTGAGGTTTAGCTAAATTCCAATTTAACTATTAAAGAAAGGCTAAATGGTTGTGTTAGGACAAATACATCTTTGAGTGTATTTGTAAATTTTTATTGCTTTTAATGTATTTCTTTCAATGATTCTCATACTGGCATACAATTCTAAAAATAATAAATTCATACAATATTTTCGTGTATTTTGGCTGTATATTTTTCTATAAAGCTTTCATTATAGCTCAGAATGCTGTTAAATCTATGATTGTTTTTGTGTAATTTATTTGTTCTTGCTTATTTATTTTTTAAACGTCCGCTTTGCTGTGAGATATGCCTCACTGTCAAATATTCCTCATCGCCAAATATGCATCATCGAGAAATACGCCTCACCCTCAAAAATACGCTGTCATCAAATATATGACCCAAATTAATAAGCTAAAATTTATGCTAAATACCCATACATCAACAAGCGTAAACAAACTCTAAACAATCAATACATGTGCATACACCATACACAAAGAAGAAAATCGTATAAGTAAAGGCTATGACACAAACATATGTAATGGAAACACTGAAGAATTTTTCCGGGCGAGGAATTGGCTGTATTAGGAGGCATTTCCCTTCATAATATATCCAATCATTCGATGGAATATTGAGTGAGAATTGTGGATGAAAGTTGAGGATTGAGCTGGAAGATGAGAGAGAGAGAGAGAGAGAGAGAGAGAGAGAGAGAGAGAGAGAGAGAGAGAGAGAGAGAGAGAGAGAGAGAGAGAGAGAGAGAGAGTTATAGTAGTACTTCAAATGCATTCACTCTGCATGCAGGTTCCTCCTCAGCTGTGTTGGTCTTGGTAGTAATCTCTTATCTCCCGTTGGCTCGCGTCTCTTCCTCTGTGCCTCCTCTCTGTCTGTCTGTCTGTCTGTCTGTCTGTCTGCCTTTTTTGGGGCTTCTTCGTCTGTAAGACTCTGTGGTTCCTTTCTGCTCTCTCTCATACACTCAAGTCTGACGTTGTGGGCGGTAACAATGCAACTAATTGTACCTTTTTTTAGTGTGCTGGCTAAGCAATGATGTGTGTGTGTGTATGTGTGTGTGTGTGTGTGTGTGTGTGTGTGTGTGTGTGTGTGTGTGTGTGTGTGTGTGTGTGTGTGTGTGTGTGTGTGTGTGTTTATTTACTATTTTTACCTGCAGGATCAAGGTCTTGGGCCCCGCCTTTCTAACCGTCGGTTGTGTAATGGACTAACTTACGACCTGTGTTTTCTCTATCACATCTACTACATATATTTATCTCTAATATACACTGTGACGGTAACGCGTTGGTGTTCGGCTGTTTAAGGCTAGGGGTATGGCCTCGTCACATAGTTATTAAAAAAAAATAGAAAAACTGGAACTTCGTCTGTGGTAAGGTAAGGAGAAGACACACAAAACACAAGTAAATTTTAACAATGAAATTTTAATTACGTTAAATAAATCAAAACATAAATAAAAGGGACAAACAAATTCTTATAATAAAATCAATCAATCAAAAGAATAAGAATAATTAAATGACACAATGAAAAGTTACGTTAAGACAAAATAACAAGAAGTGCAATACAAAAATAAAGGGAAGGTGCTGGAATATTGGCTTTAAGCTACTACCTCTCTCAGTATACGCTAACGTCTAGCCGGGAGGAGTGGTAACTGCGAAAGCACAGAATATTCTGAGGTCTGAGGTCGTGGCGACCCCAGACATTAAGTAGTATGGGGGGGTGGAGTGCAGTTGCAGCCCGGCCGGCGACCAATCAGCGGAGCCGGTAGTAAGACAGGTAGTTTGGCGGTTTGAGTCTGAACAGGTGTCCCTGGCTGCATACGTTTTGCGCTCTGGCAAACCTTGCTGGTGTTGTTGTCGTTGTTGGACATTTCTTCCATAGTAGTTATATATATTTGTTGCGACGTATTTGTGGAGGGAAGAGCAGGCTCAATCTCTTGAAGGAGATTACCGTCACAACACACACAATATTCGTTGGTGGGATAACTGGAAATAATTGTATATAAAGAGATTAAATATACATATACTTTATGGATGTAGAAGACTCGCAAAAAAACACGTAATTCGGTTATTCGTAAGTATCCACTAGGAAAATTAAACGAAAGTTCCGAACGTTTTCGTGTTTCAACACATTGTCAAGGAAATACAGCCTTGTATTTAGAGGCTGTATTTATCATTATCAAGGGAATACTGTATTTTCTTGATAATGTGTTGAAAGACGGAAACGTTCGGAACCTTTTTCTTTCATTTTCCTAGTGATTTTCCCTTTCATTTTCTTCCAAATACTTTGGGGATGTCGACCAGGAGGCCTGGTCGACGACCGGGCCGCGGGGACGCTAAGCCCCGGAAGCACCTCAAGGAAGCACCACCTCAAGATATGTCATAACCCTCCCAGATGAGCAGTAGTATTGACTAGGAAACAGGAGCACAATGCCTCCTGAAGTACCTAGTGTTGACCATAGAAGTACCCTCCTTCTTCAGGTCATGGTGACCAGAGAACTACTAATTCTCTTCCATTCTTCAGGTCATGGTGACGACTGAACCACCTCTTCTTCCTTTCTTGAGGTTGCTGGAACCTATCAAGCAAGATGCTTTGTGAAGATATTGTGGGTCTTGATGACCCCTTAAAGTAAAAGATATCAGTCATCCGGACGCCTCACTTCATGTAGAGGGGGCTGAGTCAGTGTTGTGGTCATCCGGACTCCTCATAGCAGGAAGAGGGGCTCAGTCAGTGGTGTGGTCATCCGGACTCCTCATAGCAGGTAGAGGGGCTCAGTCAGTGGTGTGGTCATCCGGACTCCTCATAGCAGGTAGAGGGGCTGAGTCAGTGTTGTGGTCATCCGGACTCCTCATAGCAGGTAGAGGGGGCTGAGTCAGTGTTGTGGTCATCCGGACTCCTCATAGCAGGTAGAGGGGGTGAGTCAGTGGTGAGTGTGGTCGAAGCAGATGAAGTAACCATATTTGTACAGGCTGACTCATGCCTCTCTACCACCTCCTGCTGGCGTGTGTGTGTGTGTGGGGTGTTCTTTATGAGTTTAGATATTCTTACTCCCCAAAAGTGAACAGCGTCTTGTAAGGTCCAGTTCTCTCGAGGTTTTCTTCATAACTCGGTCCTATTAGGAGTGGTGGACCTTGTTGAATATGTTTGAACTTTACCTGTTTTTTTTTCTTTGGTAATCGTTTCATGGTGGGGGCAGCATACTCAAGAATGGGTCATACATAGTGCATACAACGCCAAGAATGGGTCTTTGTCCAGGTTGCTGCAGGATAACCGGTCATTGGTCAGTATGGTGTATGCTGCCCTCGTTATCATGCTGGTTGTGTGTGTGCCTATGGTGGTGGATCTCCGGTTAAGTCCTCTTCCTTCATTCACTCTTTCATTCGAGTCATTATTCTAATTCCTATCCTCATAACCTTGCATTTGACAGGGTTAAAGACTAGCAGCCATTTCTCAGACCATCTCTGCAGATTGTCTAGATCATTTGGCCATGTATTGCAGTCCTGCTCAGTTCTGATTAGTCTAATTAGCTTAGCATCGTCAGCAAACATGGATAAGAATGAGTTGACCAGACCACACACTAGAAGTGAAGGGACGACGACGGTTTCGGTCCGTCCTGGACCATTCTGAAGTCGAATGTGTCACATTTTCAAGTCACAATCGACTTGAAAATAGTCCAGGACGGACCGAAACGTCGTCGTCATACATAGGTCGTCGACGTCGATGACGTCGTCGTCATCTACACACTTTCTAGTGTGTAGTTTGGTCAACATATTTCAGCCACGTTATTGTGACTCCTCGCCTGCGATAAGAATGAGCTTTCCGCCTCTGTAAATCCGTTTATACGTGTCACGAACATGATGTGCATTAGTACCAACCTTTGCGGTACTCCACTCATTACTGCACGTGTACTCACCTAGATGTGGTTACAGGGTCGAGCTAGGCTCCTAGACGTGCCTTCGGAACGTTCGTAGATTAAAGCAGTGACGCAGTTCTCACGTTTTTATCATATTTACATTTTAAAAGTTTGAATCTAATTAGCTTCAGTGACTTCTGCGTCTAATCTTTTTCACTCATTAACAGCTCTAACACTGACAAGTTCTTTCTGATGTACTTATCTAGTTGTGCTTGCGGGGGTTGAGCTCTGGCTCTTTGGTCCCGCCTCTCAACTGTTAATCAACTGGTGTACAGATTCCTGAGCCTACTGGGCTCTATCATATCTACATTTGAAAGTGTATGGAGTCAGCCTCCACCACATCACTTCCTAATGCATTTCTTTTACTAACTACTCTGACACTAAAAAAGTTCTTTCTAATATCTCTGTGGCTCATTTGGGCACTCAGTTTCCACCTGTGTCCCCTAGTGCGTGTGCCCCTTGTGTTAAACAGCCTGTCTTTATCTGTTTGTCTTGTGTGTGTGTGTGTGTGTGTGTGTGTGTGTGTGTGTGTGTGTGTGTGTGTGTGTGTGTGTGTGTGTGTGTGTGTGTGTGTGTGAGCGCGTGCGCGTTTGAGAGTGGTGTGGAGGGAGTTGGATGACGTGAAGAAGCCTATATTCGGGCGGGCTTGAGGGTCACACTGTCACCTCACCACAGGAGTCCTGACAGTAGTAAACACACACACTGAAGGATGACTCCCCCCGTCCCTATCTTGGGCTATACGTCCTGCCAGCAACGGTGGGGTAATTAATCTCCCCAGCTCAAGTGTCACTCGAGGAGAATATCAATGAGACTCAAAATTTGCTTCGGAATCCTCTAAGATGAACAATCTCTCACACGAAGCACCGAAAGAGAGAGAGAAAAATATAGAATGATTACTGCATGTCCCGTTCTATAGTCTCTCTCTCTCTCTCTCTCTCTCTCTCTCTCTCTCTCTCTCTCTCTCTCTCTCTCTCTCTCTCTCTCTCTCTCTCTCTCACACACACACACATTAGGTACACACCGTCAAGGTATTCTCGTGAAATTTGACAGTTTTGAATCCATATATCGTCAGAGATCCAGGATATTAGTCTTATAAATACCATCATCCGACGCTATTTTCCCTGTGAAATATATATATTTATTGACATTGGGCATGGAGGAGGGGGAAGGAGATGCTAGAATAGTAGGAAGAGGAGAAGAAGGAGGAGAAGAAAGAGTAAATCCTGCCCTTTGTTTTCAAAAGAATTGACTGGGGGTCAGACAGCCGCAGCTGTGAAATATCCCTCTCCTCAAATCACACACATGAATATTAAAACAAAACTTCTGAATTCGCTAACACCAGAAGACGTTCATAAGGAAATCACAATAGTATATAGGGGGGCCTCGTAGCCTGGTGGATAGCGCGCAGGACTCGTAATTCTGTGGCGCGGGTTCGATTCCCGCACGAGGCAGAAACAAATGGGCAAAGTTTCTTTCACCCTGAATGCCCCTGTTACCTAGCAGTAAATAGGTACCCGGGTGTTAGTCAGCTGTCACGGGCTGCTTCCTGGGGGTGGAGGCCTGGTCGAGGAACAACCAATATAGCACGTTTTAACAACGTTCTAATACGTCATAAACACGTTAAGCCAAGATGTAACAACTTTATTACAAGTTGTAACAAGCGGAAAAGAGAGACAGTTTCGGTTTGTGTTTCGTACGGGAATCGAACGAACGTCCTGAGGGTAACCTCACACACGCACCTTAACCCCCGGACCATGATATGCTAAAGGTAAGACAACCTGGGATCACACTGGGATCACACCCGGGATCACACCCGGGATCCACCACTAGGCTGGGAGGCACCGAGCTGGTGGTAGTCAATCCAAGCTTTACATGTAAACCGTATACACTTTGGTGTAGACTCCTCGTAAAGCTGCGTGGCTGGGGGGATACCCAGGACGTTGGTTCGATCCCCGTCCTGTTCCACAGAATTTGTCTCATAACTACAAGTATTTTTGGATTTCGCTAACTCGTGTAACACTTTGGGCTGTCTGTCTGTCTGCTTGGTCCTGTAGCTGTCTGTCTGTCTGCTTGGTCCTGTGGCTGTCTGTCTGTCTGCTTGGTCCTGTGGCTGTCTGTCTGTCTGCTTGGTCCTGTGGCTGTCTGTCTGTCTGCTTGGTCCTGTGGCTGTCTGTCTGTCTGCCTGCTTAGTCCTGTGGCTGTCTGTCTATCTGCTTGGGGCTGTGGCTGTCTGTCTGTCTGCTTGGCCCTGTGGCTGTCTGTCTGTCTGCTTGGTCCTGTGGCTGTCTGTCTGTCTGCTTGGTCCTGTGGCTGTCTGTCTGTCTGCTTGGTCTTGTAGCTGTCTGTCTGCTTGGTTCTGTAGCTGTCTGTCTACTTGGTCTTGTAGCTGTCTTGTCTGCTTGGTCCTGTAGCTGTCTGTCTGCTTGGTCTTGTAGCTGTCTGTCTGCTTGGTTCTGTAGCTGTCTGTCTGCTTGGTTCTGTAGCTGTCTTGTCTGCTTGGTCTTGTAGCTGTCTGTCTGCTTGGTTCTGTAGCTGTCTTGTCTGCTTGGTCTTGTAGCTGTCTGTCTGCTTGGTTCTGTAGCTGTCTGTCTGCTTGGTCCTGTAGCTGTCTGTCTGCTTGGTCCTGTAGCATTCTGCTTGGTCCTGTATCTGTCTGCATCTGTCGTTGTCTGCGGGTGTCTACAACCCCCCCCCCCCTGTCTGTCAATCTAGCACTGTGTCTGCTTTTCTAAACCTAGTTCCATCTTATTTGTCTTATTAATATGTAGTACAATAAATTGTTTCGTGCTTCCCTTATTTCACTTATTGTAGTTTTAACAGCACGAATATTTTAAAATAAGTAAATTATTTGGAATTAAATGCGATTCGGGGCTGGAATGTATTTTTGTCTTGGGAATCCCTTTAATACGTTTAATAATAAGATGAAATATCATCGTCCGTCCTCTGATGAAAGGAGATGAAATCCAGGAAGGTTCGGAGAGTTTCAAATCCTATTTACATGGAATTTGCTGGTCGGTTTTTGCGTTATTTACAACTACGAGCGGGACTCTATATCTGTTTTTGTGTGATATATCTTTTTTTTTTTTTTAGCTCTTATGTGTGGTATCTTTTTTAGCTTTTGTGTGTGTCTCTGTGTCTATCTGTTGGTTTTATTTGTCTGGGTTTTCTCTCTTTTTCTTTGTTTTATCTATGTTCTTCCTCTGTCTGCTTTTTTTTTCTCACTCTGGTACTTTTTATCTAATCTTTTCCTCTGTCTGTCTCTGTCCCTCTGTCTCTGTCCCTCTGTCTGTCTCTGTCCCTCTGTCTCTGTCCCTCTGTCGCGGTGTCTCTGTCTCTGTCTGTCTGTCTGTCTCTCTCTCTCTCTCTCTCTCTCTCTCTCTCTCTCTCTCTCTCTCTCTCTCTCTCTCTCTCTCTCTCTCTCTCTCTCTCTCTCTCTCTCTCTCTCTCTCTCCTCAAATCTCCATCCCTATATTCTCCATCAACCGTGATAGGAAACAGGCATTTTCCAATAAATATTTTGGTTTAGCTGTTCCACCAGATAAACTTGGTATTGATAAAACCTGTTATCTGCTATATTCTTTTGTATCCCCCCCCCCTTCCGCCATATTTGATTCCTTTCCCCCCTCTCTCTTATTCTGTCTCATCCCCCTCTTTCTCATCCCCTTCTTTCTCATTCCCCTCTTTCTCAACCCCCCATCTGCCTCATCCCTCTGGTTTCTCTTCCTCCTTTGAGGAGACTTTTCGTACATGTCTCAGGTCCATTCTTCATCTCAATTTCTCATCTGGCGTGAGCCGACAAGCCATCTCTTGTCTTCCTCATCTCGATTTGCGTCTTAATTACAAGTCTCGGCCGAGCCCAAGATCAGCAGCGGGGAGAGGGAAAAAAAGGACATCTCGTCCATTAGGCGAAGTGGCAAATTTGCATCGAATTTCAACATCGTTATTATTATTATTTTTTCTTCCCCTGAGGAGATTCGTGATGGTGTTGTGTTGAGCATGGTAGGTAGTTTTATCTGGGGGGAGAGGCTAGGAGAGGCTAGGAAGGGCTAGGAGAGCTTGGGAGAGCTGTGTGTGTGTGTGTGTACTCACCTAGTTGTACTCATCTAATTGTGCTTGCGGGGGTTGAGCTTTGGCTCTTTGGTCCCGCCTCTCAACTGTCAATCAACTGGTGTGCAGGTTCCTGAGCCTACTGGGCTCTATCATATCTACATTTGAAACTGTGTATGGAGTCAGCCTCCACCACATCACTTCCTAGTGCATTTCATTTATTAACTACTCTGACACTGAGAAAGTTCTTTCTAACGTCTCTGTGGCTCATCTGGGATATTGTGTGTGGGGGGGGGGATAGAATGCTGCGTCGAAGAGCTGGAAATGGTAATAAAACAGAGGCCAGAAGTTATACACCGTTATAAAAAAGTTATAAAAAGTTATTCGAAAGAGTGCCAAGGAGTAAGATGCCAAGACACACGGAATCACAACGTCTCCACAACCTTGAGACAACTTGAGAGGCAGGGCGCTCGTCCTGCCTCTCACGTACTGCCTGGCCCACTATATGAGAAGCACAGATGCCGGGGAAAAGACATGCAAAAACGCTGATGCAATATAAAACTGATTTCGCTGAAGCTTTCTCAGCAGATGTGACCATGGCGTTAGGGCAGACAAGATGCGCTCAAAGATGACTATACCCCTGTCGAGGTATGGAAGATGGATCTTCAATTCCCCGAGGATCAGAACTCAGGGAGTAATAGTAAATAAGTCTAATTGGGATCATCCACCGTGCAAAGCTCACAGTCCCCCCCCCCCCCTCTCTGCCTGTCCTTCAAGGTTCTGTGCTTCAAGGTTCTGTGCTTGCTCCCGTACCTCTGAGACACAGAAATGAAGGACATATAGAATATGTCTGGACTATAGCGACTTCGAGTACCATCTCTGTGTACCATTGACCTTGTGTAGTGAAGCTGTGTTCAGGATTTTGACATGGGTAAGTAAGGGTAGAATATAGACGTAAATTACGTTAATATTATATTCTTGACGCGCTGTATACGCTGGGAGAGGAAGTTATACCTACAGCTTGAAGCACAGCTGTGTATAATGACTTTACTGACAATATACTAAATCCCCCAAATTAAATCCCCCCAACTTCCTCACCAAACTTTCCTTCCACACCAGCTGGAAGGGGCTGTGAGGAGCCTTCCTCCTCACCAGCTGGAAGGGGCTGTGAGGAGCCTTCCTCACCAGCTGGAGGGGGCTGTGAGGAGCCTTCCTCACCAGCTGGAAGGGGCTGTGAGGAGCCTTCCTCACCAGCTGGAAGGGGCTGTGAGGAGCCTTCCTCACCAGCTGGAAGGGGCTGTGAGGAGCCTTCCTCACCAGCTGGAAGGGGCTGTGAGGAGCCTTCCTCACCAGCTGGAAGGGGCTGGGAGGAGCCTTCCTCACCAGCTGGAAGAGGCTGGGAGGAGCCTTCCTCACCAGCTGGAAGGGGCTGGGAGGAGCCTTCCTCACCAGCTGGAAGGGGCTGTGAGGAGCCTTCCTCACCAGCTGGAAGGGGCTGGGAGGAGCCTTCCTCACCAGCAGGAAGGGGCTGTGAGGAGCCTTCCTCACCAGCTGGAGGTAGGTATGAGGAACCACCCTCCCAGCAGTGGGGAGTTAAGTCAAGCGATTGCCGTTACAGCATCGAAGTGCTGTATGGTTTTTTTCTGGAGGAGTTCGATGTCGAAGTGAGGAAGAGCGCTGAAAACCTCACTCTCTCTCTCTCTCTCTCTCTCTCTCTCTCTCTCTCTCTCTCTCTCTCTCTCTCTCTCTCTCTCTCTCTCTCTCTCTCTCTCTCTCTCTCTCTAAGCACTTCCTCCTCATCATTCCCCTACCTTCGCTAATCAGACCTGAACATTTGAGGCAATATTGTCTTAACGATAGAGATGGTGATTACTCCCTGAATTACTGAAGGGGGTATTTAAACTTCATCATTGTGGCATACTGATTTGGCTCCAATGTCCGAGTCATCATGATGAGTTATATGTCCGTTAGGATATATCCATTCACACCCCTCCCCTCCCCCCCCCCACCAGAAAAAAATATATATTTTTCTTCATAGGGAGAACAGCTGACAAAAAGTATTCAGAAACAAAATCACGATTTCAGACGCAATGGGAGTCGTTGGGGGTAGTTGGGGGGGGGGGAGGATTGGGGGTAAGGGGGGTTTGAGGGAAAGGGGGGGTAGAATGGGGCGAAGGGAAGGGCGGGGAAGAGATGGTTCGCTATAAGGGAGGATAATGTGACCTTAAGGGAAATAATTTTACAATTTGAAGATATGATGAGTGTTCGTAACCTGTTTTATACCTGTCCAATGCTCCTGTCTCCTTGGCCTGTCCAAAATCGGTATGAAGATTCATTGATGAAGATTAAGCCACCCAAAAGGTGGCACGGGCATGAATAGCCCGTAAGTGGTGGCCCTTTTGAGCCATTACCAGTATCAATAGATGATACTGGAGATCTGTGGAGGTGCGACTGCACCCTGCGTGACGGGAGATGTCTCCTGTCCAAAATCTGTATCGGTCTGTCCTAATACTGTCTGTCTGTCTGTCAATGGCGTGTCCGCGCCCTCTTCACAATCGTTAAAAGCCCCCTACAGGATGATCTCCAACCGGCCAGGGCAATTACTGATAAATAAAATAATATATATTTTTTCCTCTGTATTTTGTACAGGAGCAGAAGGAAATAGTCAAAATTGACCTGTTGAGAGAATTAATAGGAATTAGTTTTTTTTTATAATGCGGAAATAATAATTGGTAATATGTTAATCGGAAATACATGTATCCCTAACACGATCAATAAATCCTTGGATTAAGGGACATTACTGTGTGTGTGTGTGTGTGTGTGTGTGTGTGTGTGTGTGTGTGTGTGTGTGTGTGTGTGTGTGTGTGTGTGTGTGCGCGTGTGTGTGCGTGCGTGTGCGTGTGTACTCACCTAATTATACTCACCTAATTGTGCTTGCGGGGGTTGAGCTCTGGCTCTTTGGTTCCCGCCTCTCAACCGTCAATCAACAGGTGCACAGGTTCCTGAGATGTGTGTTCCTGAGATACAGTTCCTGATGTGTGTGTGTGTGTGTGTGTGTGTGTGTGTGTGTGTGTGTGCGGGCGTGCGTGCGTGTGCGTGTGTACAGATTACTAGCGTACTGTCAGTTTCAATAGTAATGTGCATCTTTCTAAATCGCATATTTACAAACTTTTACAAACAGCGACCCCCCACCCCTCCCCCCACCCCTTTCCATCGAGGTAATTGACATGTATCGGAAATGAATAAAAACGTCATGAAAAAACAAATTGAGCTCCCGGGCCGTAGAGGATATATTATAACAAAACGAAGCCCGATTACACTGTATACTGTCAGTATATGTGGACTTGATATGGGGCGAGGGGGGTCTCTCTCTCTCTCTCTCTCTCTCTCTCTCTCTCTCTCTCTCTCTCTCTCTCTCTCTCTCTCTCTCTCTCTCTCTCTCTCTCTCTCTCTCTCTCTCTCTCTCTCTCTCACACACACACACACTCACCCTACTTCTAGTGGGCTGAGCTCATGCAACGCAGTTTCGAATCCTGGTGAGGACATAGATTTGAATATATATATATATATATATATATATATATATATATATATATATATATATATATATATATATATATATATATATAAATGTAAAAGTTACATTGGGCAAAGTATGAGTATATATATTTTTACCCCAAGAGATCATTGTGCGATGCTGATTATCCACTAATCACTATTTTTTTTCGATTGTCAGTAAACATGACCACTTCCACAGAGGCGGAAACCACACTGATAAGAAAAATCTAAAAGATCCGATGCTCTAAGGAGGTCCTCGAACGCCTTAACGAGACCGTAGCGATGCCCTAGCGAAGTCCCTAAGGATGCCTCAGCGATCAAAAGCTGACGAAACATTTTTGGCTTTTCCATAGTCGGCGCCTCTCCCCCTAATTCATCCCCTAACTCTATCCACCACCACTTGTAACTACCCCTACCACAACCACCCACCACCATCCACCACCATCCAGGTGACTGTAATGGCCAGATGTAATTACCCCAAATGACCTATTAACAAGCTAACCACCCCCTTCCCCAGGCCCTTGAAGTTGTACAAGAATGACATAGTCAAAAATAATCATAGTAATACTGAGAAGCTTCTTGCTCAGTTCACGTAATAGAATTGCATGCAAGATTGCAACTAGTCTCCGCGGCGCGTTCACAGGAATATAATTAGTTTATTACGCTATGTTGCACAAATTTTTTTGGGGTTCCTGGGGTAGTTAGTGTTGTGTTTTTGATGAGATAATATGGCTGCAGAGTGTAGGAATTGGTGGTTATTCTCCGCACACGTACTTGATGTACTGGGACCACTTAAGGTGTATTGGGACCACTTACTCGCCCAGTTCCCGCTCATCTGGAAGTACACAGCGTTCGGCACTCTTCCTGACAGGTGCTATTATTTCCATTGAAGATATTAACTCTGTGAATGGGGGCCAAATGCCCCCCCAATCTCCAGTTAATTCCATCGGCCGCCTCGCCTGAACGCCGGCGGTCAACGGTAGCACATTCCTGTTCATTGACGTTAGAGATGTAATAGGAAGATTTCTCACGTCCGTTTGTGTATTAACAATATAGCAGTCAGCCACGAACCTGTCTGCCAGCGAGGGCAAGATGAAGGGCGTTGCGAAAGGCGGATATCTGCTTGCTGAATGGTTTATCTTGCGTGACGTAAATCAGATTCGGGGGCTCTGAATGGTTGATCTTGCGGTGGCGTAAATCAGATTGGCCCTTTGAATGGCTCATCGCTTTGCTGTGGTCCATCGAAATTTGATGAAAACAGGAAATTTTCTACAATTTATGAGGCGATTTGTGTGTGATATATTGAGTAATGGCTCCTGTGGTTTATAGATGCTTGGAGATGATGTAGGTTGGTTTTAGAAGAGCAAATAACACTACGGGCTCACTATAGCCCGTGCTACCTGGAACTTTTATGTTCCACGAAGCTGAATCTATAACAACAACAAATAACGCGGAGGAGAACAGTGTGAACATTTGTTCATCATATTTTATAATACTGAAGTAGAACGTTTATTGATAAATCACGTTCATTCTGATCTTTGTCTGGTATATGGTAATTAGTTCATACATTGCCTAGATCAGTGAGTCTAGACGAAGGTTCTCTAGGTTTCTTATGGAGAGGTGTTCGGCGTGGTGGTGTAAACTGTCAATTCAGGGGCCAGATTCACGAAGCATGAGTTACGCAAGTACTTACGAACCTGGGGCCAGATTCACGAAGCAGTTACGCAAGTACTTACGAACGTGTACATCTTTCCTCAATCTTTGACGGCTTTGGTTACATTTATTAAACAGTTTACAAGCATGAAAACTTCCCAATTAACTGTTGTTATTGTCATAAACAGCCTCCTGGTGCTTCGGAGCTCACTAACAGTTTAATAATTGTAAACAAAGCCGCCAAAGATTGAGGAATAGATGGACAGGTTCGTAAGTGCTTGCGTAACTACTTCGTGAATGTGGCCCCCTGGTCTTATAGGTGTTAAGAGTTACGTCAGTGTAAGTTGGCTGCTGATTGAGGAGTGTTTGATATGTGGTGCTTCAGCTATGTCAAGTCTCTATATTGTCCTCGTATCTGTCAATTATTTCAGCGTTGTTATTCTCACTCCGGTGATGGTCTATTGGGTGTTAGAGTTTTGTGTTCTTTGATGGAGCCTCGTTGTTTGTGCATTGTTAGACACCTTCAAAGTGATACAGGCGATGAGTCACAATAACGTGGCTGAAGTATGTTGACCAGACCACACACACTAGAAGGTGAGCTCTCATCGACTTGAGAATGGTCCAGGACGGTCCGAAACGTCGTCGTCGTCGTCGTCCCTTCACTTTCTAGTGTGTGGTCTGGTCAACACCTTCAAAGTAACGTTGTTGTCTTGTTAATGAGGTTGTTGAGGCTGGCAATCTCCAAGTAGACAGGTAAAGCCACAGACGACTTTCGTCTCTTTCAAGACTTTCCTTCGCATGCATCTTGGAATCTAAATCTTGGCTTGATGCCTTAGGATAATTTTAGACTATTGCCGAAACACCACACGTGGAAAAATAGAGAATGCTTAAAACGCGTTTTCGGCTTATTTCGCCTTCATCAGAGCAAAATAGAATGACTTGGCAGAGCAAAGTTTTAGATTATTATTCACGTTTCAAGAAACCGTCTTGAAACTGAAACACAAGAGTCATCTTGGACCGTAATCCAGATAACATTAGTTATCTTCTGAAGAAAGCAAATGACCTGAAATCCTGATATCGAGTCATCATCAATTGTCGTAACAAAATGATGGCAATCAGTTGATGTCTGACATCACAGAGGATTCTAAACCTGGCCTGTAATGTTGGCTTATGGTAAGAAGTTCTGCGATGGACTCGAATATCCGTCAAATTTATTCCAGCTTAGCCCCACCCGCTTCTCTGGACAAGGAATAGCGGAATTGTAATTTGTTTTGTTTCTTTTTGTTATCTATTCTATTTGTTACACAAATAAATCTCATTAATGTGATATATCAGCGACAATATTTACAACTGGAAAGCAGTGGACTAGAACGCACCTGGGAACACCCAGATGCATAGATTCGATCCCTCATCACGGCTCCTGTGGATTTATTTACCCGGTAAGATAATTTGAGGTGAGGAACACTATTGTTTCAAGCGTAGGTTAGACATATATATATGAAGGAGTTTGGGGGGTGGGCATAAATATACAAGAACTGCCTCGTATGGGTCAATTATATACCTGCTTTCTACGCGTTTTTTTTTTGTTTCTTGTTTTATATCAAAGGTTTCCTCAGAGAGGTCATGTGCTACCTACCTACCTGTTGCTGGTCCCGGGATTCAGTGTCCCCGCGGCCCGGTCTCTTGACTGGTGATCTGATGTATGAAACACAGTCTGGTTGATCAGGTATGCTTTAAAGATGTTTATCCAGCTGTCTTATGAGCATCAGGAGAGGTCGGCTAGTTGTTGTTGTTGTTATAGATTCAGCTACTCGGAACAAGTTCCAAGTAGCACGGGCTATGGTGAGCCCGTAGTGGACTTACCTGGCACAGGAGCGGGGCAAGTAGCACGGGCTATGGTGAGCCCGTAGTGGACTTACCTGGCACAGGAGCGGGGCAAGTAGCACGGGCTATGGTGAGCCCGTGGTGGACTTACCTGGCACAGGAGCGGGGCAAGTAGCACGGGCTATGGTGAGCCCGTGGTGGACTTACCTGGCACAGGAGCGGGGCAAGTAGCACGGGCTATGGTGACCCCGTAGCTTACCTGGCACAGGAGCGGGCCAAGTAGCACGGGCTATGGTGAGCCCGTGGTGGACTTACCTGGCACAGGAGCGGGGCAAGTAGCACGGGCTATGGTGAGCCCGTGGTGGACTTACCTGGCACAGGAGCGGGGCAAGTAGCACGGGCTATGGTGAGCCCGTGGTGGACTTACCTGGCACAGGAGCGGGGCAAGTAGCACGGGCTATGGTGAGCCCGTGGTGGACTTACCTGGCACAGGAGCGGGGCAAGTAGCACGGGCTATGGTGAGCCCGTGGTGGACTTACCTGGCACAGGAGCGGGGCAAGTAGCACGGGCTATGGTGAGCCCGTGGTGGACTTACCTGGCACAGGAGCGGGGCAAGTAGCACGGGCTATGGTGAGCCCGTGGTGGACTTACCTGGCACAGGAGCGGGGCAAGTAGCACGGGCTATGGTGAGCCCGTGGTGGACTTACCTGGCACAGGAGCGGGCCAAGTAGCACGGGCTATGGTGAGCCCGTGGTGGACTTACCTGGCACAGGAGCGGGGCAAGTAGCACGGGCTATGGTGAGCCCGTAGTGGGCTTACCTGGCACAGGAGCGGGGCAAGTAGCACGGGCTATGGTGAGCCCGTAGTGGACTTACCTGGCACAGGAGGGGTGCTGACGTCTCCTGATGTTGAGCGGAAAGACAACCTGAGAGACCTTTTATATAGGCATATAGGCTCGAGTACTTCCGGTTAGGCAAATTCACTTTATATTTACGGACTGGACACAATCCTCGCCTTTTGTCCACGATGGTTTTGCTTCTTGCGGGTCGGCGTTCAATCCCCGACTGTCCAAGTGGTTGGATACCATACCTTCACCGCCCCCCCCAGTCCCATCCCAAATCCTAATCCTGACCCCTTCTAAGTGCTTTATAGCCGTAATGGCTTGGCCCTTGTCCCCTGATAATCCACTATCTCTCAACCCCTTTTGTCCAAATTGTCAGAATCTAATAAGCCCTCAGAGATGTTATAAATCAATGGATTGAAACTCGTTGTATTTGTCAGTTGTATTTGTCATAGGAAGGTCGCTGAATACACATGTTAGCGCTCAGGTCAGTTCAGGATCTCGCTAATTGTAAGATAAATAAGATCGGTCCTGCTGCATGGGTAACAGCTTCTCCTCTATATAGACCTAACCTGGCTTTGCGCCCTTTGCAACACTCCCGCTTCGACAACCACAGCGCAACTCCATAGTCTCCTGAGACTACTTGATGCCTATTTTAATAAGATGAAGGAATGTTATTTTAACATTAATTCTCTGTTACTTTTCCATATTTTTCACATATTTTATCTTTCCTATCTTTACATATTTTATCTTTCCTATCTTTACATATTTTATCTTTCCTATCTTATTATTGCCGCGCCGTGATGTTTCAGGGCATCTGTTTCCAACTACCAACTGAGCCTTTCGTTCTGTTCTCCAGCACATAGAAAAGACTATGTTGTCTATTCATTTCAGGATCTGGTACATCGTGATCATATCTCCTCTTTCCCTTTGGCCCCGCCTTTCAACCATCATGCAACTGATGTACAGATTTTTTAGCCTATTGGGCTCTTATCATATCTACATTTGAAACTGTGTATGGAGTCACCCTCCACCACATCACTGCCTAATGCATTCCATTAGTTAAATACTCTAACACTGAATAAGTGATTTCTAACGTCTATGTGGTTCATTTGGGCACTAAGTTTCCATCTGCGTCCCCTTGTTCGTGTTCCCCTGGTGCTAAATAGTTGGTCTTCATTTACCCCTGTCAATTCCTCTGGGATTTTTTAGGTGGTAGTCATGTCTTCCCCTAACTCTTCAGTCTCCCAGTAACGTGAGATTTAATTCTAGTAGTCTTTCCTCGTAGCTCATACCTCTCAGCTCGGGGCTAAGTCTGTTCGCACACATTTAAACTTTTTTTAACTCCAGGATTAGTCTGACATATGAGGTATACTAGGTTCTGAATGATTACTTACACACGTTTCTAGAGGCAGTTCTTATGTTGACCAACTTTGCATATGCCACTGATGATATCCTTTTGATGTGGGGTTGAGAGTATAGGTCCGGTGTGGAGGATTCCTGAAGGATTTCATTTTCTAGTTGGTACTTTGTGTAAGGCCTCCTGCTCCCTATACCTATTTTAATTACTTGACTCTTGCCTGAGTTAAACTCTAGTAGCCACTTGTTGGACCATCCCATCAGTTTGTCCAGGTCATCTTGTAGTCTCTTACTGTCCTCCTCTGTCTTAATCCTTCTCATAATTTTAGGATCATCAGCAAACATTGAGAGGAATGAGTTTATACCCTCTGGAACATCTTGTACGTATATCAGAAAGAGGATAGGTCTGAGTACAGAGCCCTGTGGGACTCCCCCCTGTGGCATGTCATCATTCTGAGGTCTCAGCACTCACAGTAACTCTCTGCTGTTTTGTTGCCTAATTACTCCCTTATCGACTGCAGCACCTAATCAGTTACTGCTGCCTATTTCTCCAACTTATGCACAAGCTTCGTATGAGCAGGCGATGAGTCACAATAACGTGACTAAAGTATGTTGACCAGACCACACACTAGAAGGTGAAGGGACGACGACGTTTCGGTCCGTCCTGGACGATTCTCAAGTCGATTGGCATACCTCATACGAAGCTTCGTATGAGGTACCATGTCAAAGGCTTTCTGACGATCCAAGAGAATGCAGTGTGCCAACTCTTCTCTTTCTCGTTTAATATCTCTCACCTGGTCATGGTGTTTCTATTAAACGTGTGAGGCAAGCTTCTCTATCCCTGAACCCATGTTGGTGGTGTGTCGCGAAGTCCCTCCTCTCTACATGTGTTTCTTGGGTTTTTCTTACCATTTTCTCGATCACTTTGCATGGTTATGTACAAGATTGGGGTACCGGCTTCTGTGTGTGTGTGTGTGTGTGTGTGTGTGTGTGTGTGTGTGTGTGTGTGTGTGTGTGTGTGTGTGTGTGTGTGTGCGTGCGTGCGTTGCAAATCTACTTACTAGAAGCTGTTATGAGAATACCAAACTAATTAAAAAGAAAATTAAAACCACAATGAACGGCATAGATCACGACCACGTAAAAGTCACCACCATGATAAGTGGAACATGTTCCAGCTCCCCCATTAATCCGATAATGAATTAATTAACCATACCAGACGCTAATGAGCGCCCAGCAGACGTCTATGTACCTAATTACAGCGCCACTGATCTACACTACCTCTCCCAGCCTCCCCCCTGTACCCACCCCACCCACCCCTCATTACAGCACCTGTAGCCCCTGTAGCTGCTCTCGCGTTATCGTCTGTAACCGCTGAAGGACTCGACAATCACGTTACTCCACAAGTGGTATTTTACAGATAACATTTTCTCGTTATCTGGTACTAAGGAGAATTAGATAACCCCCCAGGGAGAATCAGATACAAATATTGTATCTGTTCTGCCTTGGGGGTTATCTTGGGGGGGTTATCTTGAGGAGTTAGGGCCTCCAAGGTGTCGGCTTGATCCTCCTAGAAGGCAGGATTAGTGAACATGCTGCTTGCAGACTTCCCTTGAGTCTTGGTAATTACTGAGTTTGTTGCTCCTGCCTTGCTAGGGAAGGAGGGTTGGGGGGGCTTTATTGCAAGGCTTCGTCACGTCTTCAACTGAAGCCTGATTGGCTGGGAATCGAAATGGGATGGAAAAGAAGGGAGGGGGGGGGGAAGGGGAGCTTTTGTATTTGCCAAGGCATTCAGATCCTGATTGGTTAGTGAAGCAGAAGGTGTTTGATTTTTTGTTAATGGTCATTGGTTTGTTGGGAGCTGAGTTGAGTATCTGTCGTTTGTGGCTTTGTAGATGGGGTTGTACAGAGTGGCCCAAGCTGTCTGTGTCCTCTTCTCTCTCTCTCTCCCTTTTCCTTTCTCCTCTCTCTCTCTCCTTCCTCTTTCCTCTCTCTCCTCTCTCACCTTTTTTTTTAATTCCCTCTCTCTAACCCACTCCCCTCTCTTCCTCCCTTATGTCTTCCTCACTCTCCCTTCTTATCTCCCTTTCCCCCCCTTTCCTTGCCTCCCTTTCCATCCACTCCTATCTCTCTGTCTTCTTCTCTTTCTCTTGTTTTCCTTTCTATCTCTCTTTACTCTTTTTATGTCCCCCCTCGTCTCTCTCTCTCTCTCTCTCTCTCTCTCTCTCTCTCTCTCTCTCTCTCTCTCTCTCTCTCTCTCTCTCTCTCTCTCTCTCTCTCTCTCTCTCTCTCTCTCCGTCCCTCCCTAAGTTAAAGTATTTGACTTAGACCCACCTCCAGACCAGCCTATCTCCGTCCCCTACCTCAGACCATTCACCCTGCAATGTTGGGTAAAAGTAGCCTCCAAGTCTCTGGGATCAGCTGATTGACCGCAGGTTCGCCACAACCCTCCGACGAGCCAAGTAGTGCCGTATTTACTGCTAGACGTTTCGTTTCATGCAGGTCGGCGTTCAATCCCCCGACTGTCCACAAGTGGCTGGGCACCATTCCTCCCTCCTCAAGCCCCATCCCAAATTCTAATCCTGACCCCCTTCCAAGTGCTATATAGTCGTAATGGCTTGGCGCTTTCCCCCTTGATAATTCCCTTTTTTACTACCCCTCCCACCCTCCCTTTTCCCATTCTCCACCCTCTTCTATCCAAATCGTCTTCCCTTTCTTCTCATATCTCCCTGTTCCTCCCCTACCTTCTCTTCCTATCTTCTCAGGACCTTCACTATCTTCTATCCTGACTCACATGTTGTAAGATGATTTTTTAAAATTATTTAGCGAGAGAGTGGAAATTGAGTTGAAATTGACTATTTCGTGCAAAGGGGAGACATACGGTTCTCGCCCCCCGACCACCCTATGTAATGCCCATAAGCCAGACTATTTACCCTGCAAAGTTTCATGACACGATTTGATGATGATTGGTCTGTATTTACTTGAAGAGAAATAGTGCAACGATTTCAGGTGGCTTTGCCTATATCCTATATCAGACGAGCAAAGGATAGGATTTAATTCCCATATGTTAAACCCCTCCCCCCCCTCCCCTCCCCGACCGTCAAACTGGTTGGGCACCATTCCTTCCCTCTCCCGTCCCGTCCCAAATCCTTATCCTGACCCCTTCCAAGGGTGATATAGTCGTAATGACTTGGCGCTTTCCCCCTTTGATAATTACCTCCCTCCCATTTATTAACCTTTTCCAGGTTCTTGTACCTTAAGACAAAAAAGGATATACTCACCTATTTGGGCTTGCGGGGGGTTGAGCTCTGGCTCTTTGGTCCCGCCTTTCAACTGTCAATCAACTGGCGTGTGTGTAGGGGGAGGGGGCGGGGGGGGGAGAGAGCTCACAGATACAATAATTGATTTTATGTTGCCTATATGTGTTTCTTGGTGTAAATACCCTTTTACATATATATACTCAACTATAAGTTTTTCTCCTCTCGTTGGGGAGGTGGTTGCGTTTAGTTATATGACAGCTGGGCCATTAGAGGGTAAATTACTAGGAGGTTCCTACCCTGGAAACACAAACCGAAACTGTCTCTATTTTCCGCTTGTTGCAACTTGTAATAAAGTTGTTACAGCTTGGCTTAACGTGTTTATGACGTATTAGAACGTTGTTACAACTTGCTATATTGGTTGTTATAACTGGTTAGGAGGTGTTAAAACTTGTTCGAACGTTGTACCAACGTCGTAGTTTCGGTGTGTGTTTGGCGGGTAGGAACTAGGAAGCTACTAGCTGCTAGGAACTAGTACTACTAGCTAGTTCCTAAGTGGCACTAGCCACAGGGCTAAAGGTCTGTGTGAGTGTGTAACTCTGGTGTCATGGTTACTTATTAACTTTTCTTTCTACTTTTGTCACTGACGAAAACTCATTTCCAAGATGGTAAACTGGATTCAGATCTTATCATAATTGTTTTCCCTTTGTTTAAAGATGAAAAGTTAAAGTTTTTGGTTGGTTTTACCTGCTGGTGATTTCGAGAGTTGTCTATCCTCAGCCTGGCCTTGTCTGATCTTTGATTAGTCTGAAAACATGAGAATTATCTGGGTCAGGTGTCATAGTTTATAGTTAAGCTGATATATATAATCTTAAGTCAAGTTACATATTTACTCAAGCTGTGGTAAATATGTTGGAATAAAAATTACAGCCGGATTATTAAGGTCAGTTTTATTTCTGTCTGATTTCTTGTTTGTACATTCGTTGGGTAATAAAAATCTTTCTATTAAAAGTTATTTACTTAATTAAGAATTTTTTTTTTAAGTGAAGATAAAATAGGTGTTGGGTGTTTTTTGTCAGAGGTTTCTTGGCTTCTTCATCAAAGACCAATTTCCAATTTCCAATCTTTGATTTCCAATCAAAGACCAATTTTCCAAAGACCTGGGTGAGATAAATGAGCTCCCTCTCCAACACCTTGAGATGTAAGTGTGTGTGTGTTCGTGTGTTCCTGCAAGCTCAACTAGGTGAGTACAAACACACACACACACACACACACACACACACACACACACACACACACACACACACACACACACACACACACACACACACACACACACACAGGGGAACCTGTGGCCGAGCGTACAGCACGCTGAACACGTGATCCTGTGGCCCCGGATTCGATCCCGGGCGCCAGCGAGAAACGATGAGCAGAGTTTCTTTCACCCTATGCCCCCTGTTACCTAGCAGTAAATAGGTACCTGGGAGTTAGTCAGCTGTCACGGGCTGCGTCCTGGTGTGTGTGTGGGGGGGGGGGGGAAAGTAGTAGTAGAAACAGTTGATTGACAGTTGAGAGGCGGGCTGAAAGAGCAGAGCTCAACCCCCGTAAGCACAACTAAGTGAACACACTCACACACACACACACACACACACACACACACACACACACACACACACACACACACACACACACACACACACACACACACACACCACCATTTATTTCGAGTGCTGGACAATCTCAACACTGAACCCCTCGAGCGGCTGGCAGCCCGGTGGAGTGGCGCAGCTGGTGAAAGTGTCGTTCAGCGCCGCTTATCAAATACCTTCAACATGTGAACCCGCAATTGTTGAAGAGAGAGTGAGTTTGCGACACTTGAGCAAATTGAATTAACCTCAAGTTTGAAGGTTTAAGTTGGGGAAGGTGGTGATGGTTAGGGGGGGGGGGGTAGGGTGGAGATGTGACGTAGGTGGTGAGGAGGGGGGGGGGGGGGAAGGGGCAATTGGGGGCAGTAATTCCTTAGGAATGGGTGATTAAGGAACACCTACTTGCGTGTGAATGTACGATTCCTCAAACTTACGCCAGAAACTCGTTTGTTTCTGTTTAATGAAGACAACTGATGGACACTTGTGTCTTGACTTGTCTCCTGTCATGTTTCATGACCTCGTGTCATGTGTCATGACCGTGTCATGGACTGACTCCTTACACGACCTTTAGCTCAACTCACGTGTGTGTATACCTACCGTGTGTATCAACTGACGTGTGTGTGCGTGCGCGCGCGCGTGTGTGTGTTTGCGTCTGTCTGCGAAGGTAAACAGTTTGAATTGTTCCTCAGTTTACCTTTCAAGATACAAAGTTTAATCTCGGAAGGCGGAGTCAAACAGGGATCTTATTATTAATTTGCCAAGACGCTCCCGGACCAGGAAAAAGTGAAGGAAAATACTATTTACCCAACATCCCGACAGCACTCGCCATGGCAAGAGATCACAGATCATTTTCATCAAATTCATTCACTATTGATGAAAACGCGAGTTTCAAATATACGGCAAACTTGCATAAACCGAAAGGCTAAATGTGGTTTAGGCTTTGTGGAAGTGATGTGGTGGAGGCTGACTCCATACACAGTTTTTAAGTGTAGATATGATAGAGCCCAATAGGCTCAGGAATCTGTACATCAGTTATTTGATAGTTGAGAAGCGGGACCGAAGAGCCAGAGCTCAACCCCTGTAAGCTCAACTAGGTGAGTGCACACACACACACACACACACACACACACACACACACACACACACACACACACACACACACACACACACACACACACACACACACACACACACGTATAACTATCATCCTCTCCCCCCCCCTCCCCCCTTACTGAAATACACACAAAACATCCAATAGTTTTAAATGCCACATTAATTAATTAAGTTTTTCTTTTAACCATTCCTTTTGATGTCTTTCAGGAATGGAGAGCGTTTGTCTCGTATTACAGACACCAAAAATTATATTTACTTGTACGCGAAAAATTTCAATTCAATTTGGTATGACAAGATGAGATTCGCTCACATCCCAACAAGGCAATCTACGTTAATTTTCTGTTGTTTGCTAACGAGCTTGTTAAGCATTCCCAGCGACTTTAATCACGACTTGCATTAATTTATACAATCGTTTCCTATGGAGACGTTCGGGAATTTTGTATGTTGTGATCATGTCTCTTTTGAACTCTTTTTTTATGTCTTCCTGCGACATGAGGTCTGATTCATGTAGTCTTTCCTCGTAATTCATACCTCGTAGTGTATCTCACAATACTTTACATCAGGTTGTATGGTATTCAAGTTAGGGACACTGGCCTGTAGTTAAATGTCTCCCGTGCGTGTGTGTGTGTGTGTGTGTGTGTGTGTGTGTGTGTGTGTGTGTGTGTGTGTGTGTGTGTGTGTGTGTGTTTGAGCATATGTTTGAGCGAACATATAGCATTTTCTTCCCCGGTCGTAGCTGGGTGTCATGTCGGGGCTGCACACTTAATAGTTAGTCTCACGTACGTTGTAGACACCTTAAAGTGGTATGTATATATCCTCAAGCAGATGTGCTTTCAGGATCGAAAATTTGTATCCAATCAGGTTGTACAAGTCGTATTCTTAGTGTTTTTTTAAATCGATTATTTTTTTTTCCTTCACCTTAATACATGTTTGTTGAAAATGTATTTTCTTTTGCAGATGTTGAGGAGCGCGTGAGTCTGAAGGAAGCCCGTCGTCTTGTCTGGCAAGGTAAGAAGGCTTCAGGGGCGGGATTGAAAGAGATTTCTTCTAAGATAAAGAGATTTCTTCTAAGATAAAGAGATTTATTCTAAGATAAAGAGATTTATTCTAAGATAAAGAGATTTATTCTAAGATAAATTATAGCTGTGGCTTCTCTATAAGGAATTTAAGGAATTGCCGAAGCGAAATTGAAAAATATTCACCCTAAGGAAATTGAATTTTTTTCTCTAGTATAACGCGTTTATCTCTCGAGCGCTACACTTCAGAGACTTTTTGTGGCAGCAGTTTTTTAGCGTAGGAAGGGAAGCGAGAAAGCGCCAAGCCATTACGACTATATAGCACTTGGAAAGGGTCAGGATAAGGTTTTGGGATGAGACGGGGGGAAGGAATGGTGCCCCAATCACTTGGAAGGGGTCAGGATAAGGTTTTGGGATGAGACGGGGGGAAGGAATGGTGCCCCAATCACTTGGAAGGGATCAGGGTAAGGTTTTGGGATGGGACGGGGGGAAGGAATGGTGCCCCAATCACTTGGAAGGGGTCAGGATAAGGTTTTGGGATGGGACGGGGGGAAGGAATGGTGCCCCAATCACTTGGAAGGGGTCAGGATAAGGTTTTGGGATGAGACGGGGGGAAGGAATGGTGCCCCAATCACTTGGAAGGGATCAGGGTAAGGTTTTGGGATGAGACGGGGGGAAGGAATGGTGCCCCAATCACTTGGAAGGGATCAGGGTAAGGTTTTGGGATGGGACGGGGGGAAGGAATGGTGCCCCAATCACTTGGAAGGGGTCAGGATAAGGTTTTGGGATGGGACGGGGGGAAGGAATGGTGCCCCAATCACTTGGAAGGGATCAGGGTAAGGTTTTGGGATGGGACGGGGGGAAGGAATGGTGCCCCAATCACTTGGAAGGGGTCAGGATAAGGTTTTGGGATGGGACGGGGGGAGGGAATGGTGCCCCAATCACTTGGAAGGGATCAGGGTAAGGTTTTGGGATGGGACGGGGGGAAGGAATGGTGCCCCAATCACTTGGAAGGGGTCAGGATAAGGTTTTGGGATGAGACGGGGGGAAGGAATGGTGCCCCAATCACTTGGAAGGGATCAGGATAAGGTTTTGGGATGAGACGGGGGGAAGGAATGGTGCCCCAATCACTTGGAAGGGATCAGGGTAAGGTTTTGGGATGGGACGGGGGGAAGGAATGGTGCCCCAATCACTTGGAAGGGGTCAGGATAAGGTTTTGGGATGAGACGGGGGGAAGGAATGGTGCCCCAATCACTTGGAAGGGATCAGGATAAGGTTTTGGGATGAGACGGGGGGAAGGAATGGTGCCCCAATCACTTGGAAGGGATCAGGGTAAGGTTTTGGGATGGGACGGGGGGAAGGAATGGTGCCCCAATCACTTGGAAGGGGTCAGGATAAGGTTTTGGGATGGGACGGGGGAAGGAATGGGTCCCCAATCACTTGGAAGGGATCAGGATAAGGTTTTGGGATGGGACGGGGGGAAGGAATGGTGCCCCAATCACTTGGAAAGGGTCAGGATAAGGTTTTGGGATGAGACGGTGGGAAGGAATGGGTCCCCAATCACTTGGAAGGGATCAGGATAAGGTTTTGGGATGAGACGGTGGGAAGGAATGGTGCCCCAATCACTTGGACGGTCGGGGATTGAGCGCCGACCTGCATGAAGCGAGACCGTCGCTCTACCGTCCAGCCCAAGCGATTGGAAATGTACTGTTAAGTGTTAGAACCAGACGACTGTCTGCCAGAACCATGGACATTCATTTTGGTTTTAATATTTGCGACATTTGCAAGTCACACCGTGATGAAATATATTTTTTTTACCACAATATAACTTGATAATGTTGTAATTTTTCCCCCCCTGTGATGAATATATATATATATATATGAATATATATATATATATATATATATATATATATATATATATATATATATATATATATATATATATATATTGTGAATTATATATTGTATGCGATAATTAAACGTCACTATGGTTAGAAATGCAATACTATATATCTTGAATTTAACCAGGATCAGTTTCCAATGGTTCGAGTCACGCTCTCAAGTGAGGGTGATATATGAGGGTTAACGCTCTGAAGTGAGGGTGATATATGAGGTTATTAATGCTCTCAAGTGAAGGTGATAAATTGAGGATATTAATGCTCTCAAGTGAAGGTGATATATGAGGATATTAAT
>NC_091168.1:24164329-24224329 GCF_040958095.1 Procambarus clarkii | reverse complement strand
TGTAGAGGGTATTGTAGTATCTTGGTATTGTAGAGTTGTTGTAGTATCTTGGTATTGTAGAGTTGTTGTAGTATCTTGGTATTGTAGAGTTGTTGTAGTATCTTGGTATTGTAGAGTTGTTGTAGTATCTTGGTATTGTAAATCTTGACTAGTTTCCTGCTGGCTGGCTTCCTGGGTTACCTGCTTGACTTCCTGTTTTCCTGCTTGCCCTGTTGCTTGCTTCTTTGTTTCTCTGCTGGTCTGTCTGCCTGTCTGCTTATACGAACTTCAGGTATGGCCTTAAGTTGTCGTCTAACTATATATCAGTTCCTGTAGGTTTATGTCGTATGTACAATACTTTATCGTAAACTTTCTTTTAAGACGCTACAGTTGTTACACTCACTATAGCTTCACCACAATTATGACTGTGTCTAGAGTAACTATAGATACTACCACCAGTACAGTCATTACCACCACTATCAGACACCCCCCGCTAGTAACACAACTAATATCACTACGACTTCGATACTCAATACCACCACCACCATTCGTGCTACAACTATCGCCACCACCATCGTGTTCCCGGCCGCATGTCCTTTGAATAAATCAAATTTCAATTGCTGCCTCAGCGAATATAATATCCTGAGCCTTGTGCAGGGGAAAAGCTCTTGTGTGTGTGTGTGTGTGTGTGTGTGTGTGTGTGTGTGTGTGTGTGTGTGTGTGTGTGTGTGTGTGTGTAAACGTCTTACCTAGACCTCTCAAACGCCCCGAGGTTGGCAACTCTGGCCTCCTACAGCATAAAACCCTATAGTCTCCTACAATATAGAACCCTATAGTCTCCTCCAACATTGAACCCTATAGTCTCCTACAACATAGAACCCTATAGTCTCCTCCAACATAGAACCCTATAGTCTCCTACAACATAGAACCCTATAGTCTCCTCCAACATAGAACCCTATAGTCTCCTCCAACATAGAACCCTATAGTCTCCTCCAACATAGAACCCTATAGTCTCCTCCAACGTAGAACCCTATAGTCTCCTGCAACATAGAACCCTATAGTCTCCTCCAACATAGAACCCTATAGTCTCCTGCAACATAGAACCCTATAGTCTCCTCCAACATAGAACCCTATAGTCTCCTCCAACATAGAACCCTATAGTCTCCTCCAACATAGAACCCTATAGTCTCCTCCAACATTGAACCCTATAGTCTCCTCCAACATAGAACCCTATAGCCTCCTACAACATTGAACCCTATAGTCTCCTCCAACATAGAACCCTATAGTCTCCTCCAACATTGAACCCCTAGTATCTTGCAATATAGAACCCGAGCCATCTGGAGCATGCAAACCAGGCGAAATTGCACATATGCGAGCAGTTGACGATGTCAAACATCCAGCAACAAAGATTCATCTTATTGAGTGAGTCTGAGGCGACCAGCATCGCAAATTACACTCAAAATAACAACTCTCTTGATCTAAAAGCATTTGTGTGTGCTCTAAATCCTCCGAGGCATTTTAAGGCAGATTTGAAATATTTGGGAAAAAACACAGAAATGAAAGATATATATATATATATATATATATATATATATATATATATATATATATATATATATATATATATATATATATATATATATATATATATGTCGTACCTAGTAGCCAGAACGCACTTCTCAGCCTACTATGCAAGGCCCGATTTGCCTAATGAGCCAAGTTTTCCTGAATTAATATATTTTCTCTAATTTTTTTCTTATGAAATGATAAAGCTACCCATTTCATTATGTATGAGGTCAATTTTTTTTATTGGAGTTAAAATTAACGTAGATATATGACCGAACCTAACCAACCCTACCTAACCTAACCTAACCTATCTTTATAGGTTAGGTTCGGTTAGGTAGCCGAAAAAGGTAGGTTAGGTTAGGTTAGGTAGGTTAGGTAGTCGAAAAAACATTAATTCATGAAAACTTGGCTTATTAAGCAAATCGGGCCTTGCATAGTAGGCTGAGAAGTGCGTTCTGGCTACTAGGTACGACATATATATATATATATATATATATATATATATATATATATATATATATATATCACTAAGAACTCTTTGATATATGGCTTGCGCGTTCATGCAGCTTTCTCACATACATATATATATATATATATATATATATATATATATATATATATATATATATATATATATATATATATATATATATATATATATATATCAAAGGCTTTTTAGCAGTCCAAAAATATACAATGTTCCCATCCTGCTTTGTCTTGCCTTATTTTCGTTACCTTATCATAAAACTCCACGAGGTTCGTCAGGCATGATTTCCATTCTCTAAACCGTGTTGTTGTTTACTTAGAAACCTAATTCTTTCTGCGTGTGCATGTATGTGGTGTTTGTGTGTGTACTCACCTTGTTGTATTCACCGAGTTGTGCTTGCGTGGGTTGAGATTTGGCTCTTTGGTCCCGCCTCTTCACTGTCAATCAACTGGGGTACAGATTCCTGAGCCTACTGGGCTCTATCATATCTACATTTGAAACTGTGTATGGAGTCAGCCTCCACCACATCACTGCCTAATGTATTCCATCTGTTAACTACTCTGACACTGACAAAATTCATTCTAATGTCCCTGTTGGCTCATTTGGGTACTAAGTTTCCACCTGTGTCCCCTTGTTTGTGTTCCACCCGTGCTAAATTGTTTGTTTTTGTCCACCCTATAAGTGTGTGTGTGTGTGGGGGGGGGGTGAATGTGTGTGTGTGTGTGTGTGTGTGTGTGTGTTTCGTGGTACATTCTACCGTTTTTTAATATTCTGTCGAGGTATTATTTATTCTGGCATTTTTAAAAATCATTACTGCTGCTAAAAATGCACACACACACACACACACACACACACACACACACACACACACACACACACACACACACACACACACACACACACACACACACACTCCAAGGTAAAACTCTCCCACAAACAAACGCGACTCGCTGTTGTTTTCAAGAATTGCTCTCTCTCTCGCTCTCTCTCTCTCTCTCTCTCTCTCTCTCTCTCTCTCTCTCTCTCTCTCTCTCTCTCTCTCTCTCTCTCTCTCTCTCTCTCTCTCTCTCTCTCTCTCTCCCTCCCTCTGGACACGTCTGAGACTACCGCCGGAGTCTTCAAAAGCGCGGATATTAAAACTTTAACTCCTACCAACCACAGCAACACCCCCCCCCCTCTCCCTCCCCCCCTCCCCTACCCCCACGACCCCCTTCCCACCCCGCAAGAGACTTGAACTTCACACTGAGCGCTTGTGTCAGTCCGTCCGATCCGCGAGAAATTCAATTCTGTATCTTATTTTGGATTCTGTGCCTCTTCGCCCCTTTTTTGTCTGGTGGTGGAAGATATTTTTTACATCTTGTTCTTCCCCGCTTGTGTTTCGAATCCCCCTTGAGGGTTCACAGGGCTGCTGTGAGGTGTTTACTCACAGTCTCATAGAATTTTTCTGAGAGTCGGGATGCTGTGAGGGTGCTCACTCACACTCTCACAAGATGGAGGAGGTAAAGAAAAATATTTAGCAGAGGAAGGAAATAAAAAAGAGACTATGCTTTATTACTGTTTGTTCCAGGCGTGTTTTTTATTCTTTAAAATTTCAATTCGCTTCTTCTCTCATACCGTATCTTCTTCTGTCTGTCTGTCTGTCTGTCTGTCTCTCTCTGTCTCTCTCTCTCTCTCTCTCTCTCTCTCTCTCTCTCTCTCACTCTCTCTCTCTCTCACTCATTGCTGCACCACTCTCCCATCCCGCGTCCCTTACATATGTCTCTTTTCCATATTTGGTCTTCCTTTCCCATCCTTTTTTTTACATATATCTTTGTCTTTCATTCATACGTCTCCCCTTCCTTTTCCCCCCTCCTCTCCCCCTCCCATTCCCCTCTTCCCCCTTCCCGTTTTCCCCTACTCCTTCAGTAACCCTTTCTCCTTACACACCCTCTCTCTCTCTCTCTCTCTCTCTCTCTCTCTCTCTCTCTCTCTCTCTCTCTCTCTCTCTCTCTCTCTCTCTCTCTCTCTCTCTCTCTCTCCTGTTCCATGCTCCTCCTTCCCAGTCTGGAAGATATGCATCTTACTGGGTCAGGCTAGAAACTGGATGAGTGAGCAATCAGCATCATTCCTCACCATTTTCATTGTCTATCTGGCCTGTTAAGGCTCATTATCATTAACAATCAACCTCAAACCCTTCACCATACTCATCACTATCAACACCATCACCACCACTATCGTCACCATCACCTTCGTAAATATAAAGAATGAGAGGGCGTACTGGGGAAGGCTGATGGGAATGGGGTAGTTATCAGAAATAAGCTGCTAATTCAGTATGATTAGAGAACACTTGGAAGGGATATGAGACAGACTAATAGCTGGTCTGTTAGGATGGAGATCCGACGCCGGCTTAGCAGGCAGCATCGCTGTCGATGTGCCATAACCAGTCGAGGTGGATGTAACGCGAGAGTGCCACAGCTGGTGAGGTGCCACAAGACAGCCAGCTGGAGGGTGCCATACAAGAAGGTGCCATACAAGAAGGTGCCATACTGGAGGGTATACCTCGGGGCCCTTCACAGATATAGTCTGGCCTGGGATGAACACTCATTCAGCTCTCCCGTGCAAAATAGGAAAATTTTCGTGAACAAACACAAACTCACATCTTATGTGTGTCTGGAAACTGGGGAAAAAAGGGAGGCTAGGCCAGGGAGGTGACCGGGATACGAACCTGGAAGAGGCGGCAAAGGAAGAAGACGAAGCAGCTGTTGATATAGCAGCGGAGTTGTAGTCAAACGAGGCCATCTAACTTTGTTGAGAGAAGGAGGAGGAGGAGGAGGAGGAGGAGGACCTCGACGCTGTCTCAGAAGACCCCTAGAGGAAGCGGACAAGACTTCTCCCAGATAACGACCGCCGCCGGGGGGGGAGGGGGGGGGACGTGGAAAAGACGTCCAACCTTGATAAGAGCGACCAGGAACCACACAAGGGGGGTGATACGCAAAAATAAAGGAAGCACATTAGGAACGGTAGAACGGGCAGAGTTTCGTGACGAGAGGGGCATATAGTTTCGTGACGAGAGGGGGCATATAGTTTCGTGACGAGAGGGGGCATAGTTTCGTGACATGAGGGCATAGTTTCGTGACGAGAGGGGGCATATAGTTTCGTGACATGAGGGCATAGTTTCGTGATGAGAGGGGGCATATAGTTTCGTGACGTGAGGGCATAGTTTCGTGACATGAGGGCATAGTTTCGTGACATGAGGGCATAGTTTCGTGATGAGAGGGGGCATATAGTTTCGTGACGTGAGGGCATAGTTTCGTGACATGAGGGCATAGTTCCCCCTTAACTATCATTACTCATAGAGGAAGGGGGAGAAAATGGATCTTTCTCCCCCGCGAGGAGGAAAATGGAGGTGGTAGATGAGGGTGAGAAGAGAGGAAGAGAGAGAGAGATAAGAGATTGCGAAGATGAGGGAGAGTGGGAGATTGAGGAAGAGAGCAGAGAGGTGGAGGGAGACAGCGCCTGACTCCTGACACCGCCGGGGACCCCAGTCTAGCGCACAAATGCCAGAAAGAACATAGCTAGTATAAACTTACGGGCTATTCATGCCCGTGCCACCTTTCGAGTGGATTATAATGTTCATCAATCGATCAATCTGGTATGAACGTTTCCGGCGTCTGGTACACCAAGTTCCTCTCTTGGTTAGAGGAACCAGTAGCGTCGCTCAAGAGAATTCACGGGCGTACTGTGACGTCAGTATTGGCTTGGTCACTCTGGCCTTAACCGCTCTCCTTATTATTTACACCAGTTTGGCCTCGTTAACTATGTTTTGATGTAACAGAACAAACACTGACTGGTGAACAGTAGACCAGAGTACCTGGGAGTTAGTCAGCTGTCACGGGCTGCTTCCTGGGGGTGGAGCCCCTGGAAACACAAACCGAAACTGTCTCTATTTTCCGTTTGTTACAACTTGTAATAAAGTTGTTACATCTTGGCTTAACGTGTTTATGACGTATTAGAACGTTGTTACAACAAGCTATATTGGTTGTTATAACTGGTTAGGAGGTGTTAAAACTTGTTCGAACGTTGTACCAACGTCGTAGTTTCGGTGTGTGTTTGGCGGGAGCTAGGCCTGGCCAAAGGACCGGGCCGAGGGGACACTAAGCCCCCGAAATCATCTCAAGATAACCTCAAGAACCCGAGATTGCCAAACATTGTGGCAGAAACTTTCACAAAATGAATTCATGAAACGCAGCAAATAGTTTCACATCGCCAGGAATTTCAGAACTTCTCAACTTACAGACAGACACCGGCAGCTTCTGTTAATTAGGTCAGGATAGCGGGGGATAGCAGCTTCTGTTAATTAGGCCAGGATAGCGGGGGATAGCAGCTTCTCTTAATTAGGCCAGGATAGCAGGGATAGCAGCTTCTCTTAATTAGGTCAGGATAGCGGGGGATAGCAGCTTCTCTTAATTAGGTCAGGATAGCGGGGGATAGCAGCTTCTCTTAATTAGGTCAGGATAGCGGGGGATAGCGGCTATTGAGCGGAGAGAGTCCCCAGGTGATCCAGGGCTGCTATCTTGTGGGTTTGGATGAGATGCCTAACATTTTTGGAATGTTAGTCTCGCTTCATGCAGGTCGGTGTTCAATCCCCCGAGTGTTCACAAGTGGTTGGGCCACAATTCATTTTTCCCCTCCGTCCCAATCCCAAATTATTGTGATCCCTTCCTTGGGCTATATAGTCGTAATGGCTTGGCGCTTTCCCCCTTGATAGTTCCCTTCCTTCTTGTCTCTCTCGTGTGTGTGTGCATGTGTGTGTGTGTGTGTGCATGTGTGTGTGTGTGTGTGTGTGTGTGTGTGTGTGTGTGTGTGTGTGTGTGTGTGTGTGTGTGTGTGTGTGTGTGTGTGTGTGTGTGTGTACTCACCTAGTTGTACTCACCTAGTTGTGCTTGCGGGGGTTGAGCTCTGGCTCTTTGGTCCCGCCTCTCAACCGTCAATCAACAGGTGTACAGGTTCCTGAGCCTACTGGGTTCTATCATATCTACACTTGAAACTGTGTATGGAGTCAGCCTCCACCACATCACTTCCTAATGCATTCCATTTGTCAACCACTCTGACACTAAAAAAGTTCTTTCTAATATCTCTGTGGCTCATTTGGGCACTCAGTTTCCACCTGTGTCCCCTAGTGCGTGTGCCCCTTGTGTTAAATAGCCTGTCTTTATCAACCCTGTCGATTCCCTTGAGAATCTTGAATGTGGTGATCATGTCCCCCCTAACTCTTCTGTCTTCCAACGAAGTGAGGTTCAATTCCCGTAGTCTCTCCTCGTATCTCATACCTCTCAGCTCGGGTACTAGTCTGGTGGCAAACCTTTGAACCTTTTCCAGTTTAGTCTTATGCTTGACTAGATATGGACTCCATGCTGGAGCCGCATACTCCAGGATTGGTCTGACATATGTGGTATATAATGTTCTGAAAGATTCCTTACACAAGTTTCTAAAGGCCGTTCTTATGTTAGCCAACCTGGCATATGCTGCTGATGTTATCCTCTTGATATGAGCTTCAGGGGACAGGTCTGGCGTGATATCAACCCCCAGGTCTTTCTCTCTCTCTGACTCTTGAAGTATTTCATCTCCCAAGTGATACCTTGTATCTGGTCTCCTGCTTCCTACCCCTATCTTCATTACATTACATTTGCCTGGGTTAAACTCTAACATCCATTTGTTCGACCATTCCTGCAGCTTGTCCAGGTCTTCTTGAAGCCTCAAGCTGTCCTCCTCTGTCTTAATCCTTCTCATAATTGTTGCAGTTGCAACAACTGCAGTTGTTGTTGTTGTTGTGTGTTTGTGTGGTCACCGTTCGTCTCCGCCCTCGATGCTCGAGAGATCCAAGTTCGTTAATCCAGCCGCCAAACCCTCCCCCTGTTTCTGATTGAAAAGCGGTTTACACACGACTCACAACTGATGACGTCCGAACACTCCCAGAACAAGTGCTTCCCTCACGTCCTCTGTTCGAACCACAGGCCTATAAATCCCTCACCCACGTGCTTCGAAGACAAATAATCGCCAACAGACCCTAAACAGCTAACCTAACCTACGCCTAACTATACGTAGAATTTTTATGTATAAGAATATTAATTTATATATGAGAACAAACCAATTTTGAATACACAGTATGTTAAAATTGATGAATGCTTCGGGGGGGGGGGGGAGGACGGCCGCCGCTTTAACCAGCCTAGTGTGAAGACAGGTTGGGCCGCGTGGTGGTGGTGCTTCCGTGTGTGGTATAGTCATTCCTGGCTTAACGGACCACTTCACTGATGATTACTTAACATTACTCTCTCTCTCTCTCTCTCTCTCTCTCTCTCTCTCTCTCTCTCTCTCTCTCTCTCTCTCTCTCTCTCTCTCTCTCTCTCTCTCCACTATTTAGCTATAAATTTAGCTTTCGGGTCAGCAGAAACATTTCCTGCAAATCCAATTTATCTGAGGGAATATTTTGTATGTACCTTCCTTGTTATTCGGAACATTTACCCCAAAAAGGCTGGAAGGATACATCAGGCGATATATATATATATATATATATATATATATATATATATATATATATATATATATATATATATATATATATATTTATATATAGGATAAATAAACATAAGTCAGTATAACGACTTATGCAGTGTTCACAGACTCACTATCCGTGTTCACAGATTCACTATATCCGAGTACACAGATTCACTATATCTGTGTACACCTAGTAAAAGGATTCTTAAGCAGAAATTCCGTACTCAGAGGAAGGCAGAAATATGCGCTTCTGCTCCGAGTCTGCCGGTCTATATTAGACCCTAAAGGCAACTTCAGAAATTTTAATATATATATATATATATATATATATATATATATATATATATATATATATATATATATATATATATATATATATATATATATAATAATGACTAATAAGAGTAAATCAGCATTATAATTAATTGTTTCTTTTATATTAATCTTTATATTAAAGCAATAATCTTTACCGTCCTTTTAATTACCGAGGCCTGACGCGCCGTGTTGTGTATAATGTATTTATTGTGTATGGCAACATACACAATAAATGTGTATTAATTCTAACGATAGTTACAATGAAATATAAAAGAAACAATTAATTATAATGCTGATTTACTCTTATTAGTCATTATTATAATAAAAACATTATATATATATATATATATATATATATATATATATATATATATATATATATCGAGAGAGACGAATATACCAAAAAAGGGTGACGAAAACAACCATAAATGGTGAGAAAGATGAGGTATACGAATAGGAATGAATGAATGAATAGGAGGGGATAAAGAGAATAGATGTTCTATCCCCCCAACAACATTTTGGGGGGCCCCCTAGCCATAACATTGTGTATTATAATATGTCAGGCTACTAAGCACCCAGACAGCGCGGCTGGCAGACTCATCATTCCTAAGACAGTGAGGGATTAACCTGATATATCCACCCCGCCATACTGGAGGAGGGCGAGTGTGTGTGTTGTTTTGGGCTAGCGAGTGGCGGGAAGAATATTTCGGGTAGACTCGTTCTACTCTGGTGACGTCAGGGGGGCCTCAAGTGACCAATGAGCGCATTCGCTGTGGTAGTGACGTCATGGTTTGTTTTGATTCTGCCAATGTTCGATTTGATGATGTTGATTGTGTTTAGTAATATTCAGGAGGTTCTAGCCATTGGGGCGCTGTCTCTGATATCCTGGGTTTCAAAATGTTGAATTCGTCGAGTTTTGCTGAATCGAGGAAACGTGTCTCAAACCGCACCTAAATTGGTGAAAGGAGTTCTGATCTCTCTCTCTCTCTCTCTCTCTCTCTCTCTCTCTCTCTCTCTCTCTCTCTCTCTCTCTCTCTCTCTCTCTCTCTCTCTCTCTCTCTCTCTCTCTCTCTACACAAGTGGGTACAGGAGCATATGGCTTCTATCTTCTGTTAATTAGCCCCTTTAGAGCTTTCCTTGACTATAGCACATGGTAAGCCTTATCCTACTAGTTTCTCCCCCCCCTGGAACACGACCCACCAATCGGATAAGAACCAGGTACCCAGTTACTGCTGGGTGAAGAGAGGCGAACAGTTGACAATTGGTGCCTAATCGCTTCACTCAATCCAGTCTTGCTTCATTTGACTCAGCCTTGCTTCATTCGACCCATCCTTGCTCCATTCGACCCATCCTTGCTTCATTCGACCCATCCTTGCTTCATTCGACCCAGCCTTGCTTCATTCGACCCATCCTTGCTTCATTCGACCCAGCCTTGCTTCATTCGACCCATCCTTGCTTCATTCGACCCATCCTTGCTTCATTCGACCCAGCCTTGCTTCATTCGACCCAGCCTTGCTTCATTCGACCCAGCCTTGCTTCATTCGACCCATCCTTGCTTCATTTACCCGGTGATGATAGTCGGTAGCCTCGCGGCCCCTCCACTAAATGACCTTTGATCTGGCACTGAGGACGTCTCCTGCGGCTTGTATCCATCAGGTAATTAGTACCTTGTGTCAGAGCCCGACCTTGGCATGGTTCTGGACGACCTTGGCATGGTTCTGGACGACTTTGGCATGGTTCTGGACGACCTTGGCATGGTTCTGGACGACCTTGGCATGGTTCTGGACGACCTTGGCATGGTTCTGGACGACCTTGGCATGGTTCTGGACGACCTTGGCATGGTTCTGGACGACCTTGGCATGGTCCTGGACGACCTTGGCATGGTTCTGGACGACCTTGGCATGGTTCTGGACGACCTTGGCATGGTTCTGGACGACCTTGGCATGGTTCTGGACGACCTTGGCATGGTTCTGGACGACCTTGGCATGGTTCTGGACGACCTTGGCATGGTTCTGGACGACCTTGGCATGGTTCTGGACGACCTTGGCATGGTTCTGGACGACCTTGGCATGGTTCTGGACGACCTTGGCATGGTTCTGGACGACCTTGGCATGGTTCTGGACCTTGGCATGGTTCTGGACGACCTTGGCATGGTTCTGGACGACCTTGGCATGGTTCTGGACGACCTTGGCATGGTTCTGGACGACCTTGGCATGGTTCTGGACGACCTTGGCATGGTTCTGGACGACCTTGGCATGGTTCTGGACGACCTTGGCATGGTTCTGGACGACCTTGGCATGGTTCTGGACGACCTTGGCATGGTTCTGGACGACCTTGGCATGGTTCTGGACGACCTTGGCATGGTTCTGGACGACCTTGGCATGGTTCTGGACGACCTTGGCATGGTTCTGGACGACCTTGGCATGGTTCTGGACGACCTTGGCATGGTTTTGGACGACCTTGGCATGGTTCTGGACGACCTTGGCATGGTTCTGGACGACCTTGTTCATGTTAGAGGTGCCCTTTCTCAACATTACAAATAAACTTTTGTAATAAAAATACATTACCTTCCTTTTACTAATAAATGTATAATCACTCAAAAGTTTGTATAAATACATATACAATCGTATTTAAAACTACTAAACCAAAGGATATATTATGGATATATTCATTACTATTTTACGATTAAATACAAATAGTATTATCCTTTTGGGGAAAAATAATAAAGTGGGTAATTTATATGTCCAATTTAAAAGAATTTTTGGGGATTCAGCTGTAGGGGGATGAGCCATCTTGGCACGTAATCACTGTGTACCGAGAGGTGACAAGAGGATGTCCAGGAAGGAACCTGGAAAACGTGAGATGGGCTGGGGGGAAAAGTAGCTGGCTGCTCTTGGGTCTCTTGTTGCTTTGATGAGTCTAGAACCCAGATACTTGAAGAAAGTACTTGACGCTTCTGGCGTCCGAGGAACACGGTGAAGAGGGATATGGAATAGGTGTAAGGGAAAGCATCAAAGTGGAATGGGAGATGACCACTCGTAATAAAATGGAATTGTGATGGATAAGAGAATAAGTAGAGAGAGTTGAAGAGGGAGATGTGGGTTTTTACCTATCAGTGACTAGCTGGGAGTGAGCTCTAGCTCTCTAGCCCCAGCCTACTAGCCTCGTTGCATCTGTTATACTATAACTTAACTATTCTGGTGGTTCTTGAACCTGTCATTAAAGTTGTGGATGGAGTTGGCGTCGACATGTTCCTCTCTCAGTACATTCCACGTGTTGACCACTCGTCCAGGGTACGAATACTGCCTCTGTTTCTTCCACTGATGTGTGTGGCCAGTCCACTTGTGTCCTCTTGGCCCTCCTTTCTCTCCACTTAAAGAGGCTGTGCTTGTTCACCGTGAGTGTGTGTGTGTGTGTGTGTGTGTGTGTGTGTGTGTGTGTGTGTGTGTGTGTGTGTGTGTGTGTGTGTGTGTGTGTGTGTTTACTAGTTGTGTTTACTAGTTGTGTTTTTGCGGGGGTTGAGCTTTGCTCTTTCGGCCCGCCTCTCAACTGTTTACTAACTACTACTTTTTTTTTTCCCCCACACCACACACACACACACCCCAGGAAGCAGCCCGTGACAGCCGACTAACTCCCAGGTACCTATTTACTGCTAGGTAACAGGGGCACTTAGGGTGAAAGAAACTTTGCCCATTTGTTTCTGCCTCGTGCGGGAATCGAACCCGCGCCACAGAATTACGAATCCTGCGCGCTATCCACCAGGCTACGAGGCCCCCTCAATGTGTGTGTGTGTGTACAAGACGCCAGGAAAGGACAAACCTACACACACACACACACACCCATTCAACGCCATCGAAAAGTCAATATCAATTATCGACTCAAGGAAACAGAAGACACTTTTCCACCAAACTTCCGCGTCTCTGAGCTGAGCAAGACGTTGCTGGCTCTGTACGACAGTGTGTGTGTGGCACAATGCATCAAAGGGCCAGGCATCCTCTCTTGGCACCTCATTAATAGTGCCACTGCTTTGTCACACGCATCTGACGTTTGCCCGTCAAGTCACCGCCGTGATTACTTTGACAAGATGCTTTGATGACCTTCCATCACTTTGACATATTAGCATTTAATGCTTGATTTACTCTGCTCCCCTTTCTTGAGCGCTCAGCTTTCTCACACACTTTGTCTCTCCCCTTTCTCTCTCTGCCTGGTTCTGTCCAGAGTGAAAAGGGTGTTTTTGTTCAATGTTTATAACCTTTAGTATTTTATATGTTGTGATCATGTCCCCTCTGTAGCTGTCTTATCATACTTCGGCTCGTATTTTTTAGAATTATGCATTTTTTTTTTTTTTTTTGAAGAATATGTGTCTCTAAGTCACACACTTAGCTCGCTCACTATACAACCCCACCCCCCCACTCCCCCATACATTGTTTTCGAGTCAACCCCCTTTCACAATAATCCGATTTAATCCCTGTGTGTGCTATTCTGCGGCCATTAATCCCCGCGTCTGCTAATCCTTCGCAAATTAATCCCTTCAGACCTCCTAATTGGGCGCGAGCGAGTAAGCGCACGCCGCGCGCAGTTTGGCGTAGTTCTTTGAATTGTGTAGTGTGTGTGGGGGGGGGGGATGGAAGCCAAGTTAAATGACTATTTGGACCCTCATTTGACCCGACAATTTTTGTGTGCGAGTCGAAGCACTTGGGCATTGAGCGGAGCGGCTCTTGTTATCCAGTGGTAAATGGAATAACTTTGGATTTAGGAAAGACCTGGGGTAAATACTGGTTTGGAAACGTGGGGGGTTGTTGATTTGTGGAACAGATTAGCGGGTAACTTCATCATAGACGGGGTGATAACTTGATTGTTTCAAGCGTAGGTTAGACAGTTGAACAATTTTGGTTTGGGTGGATGGGTTTTGAAACCCATCTAGTTAATGGGTTTCCCCCTCTCCCTCTCTCCCTTATTCATGCTGGATGAATGGGTCGCCTCATTCGTGAGTGAAGGTCCGTGTGCTGGAGCCTGAAACTTGGTCCACACTGCTAACGAACGACTTCTTAACTATTGAGAGCTCGTCAGGGGGGCCCTTCTCTCCCCCTCCCCCAAGTCTTACAAGAGAGGGGGGAGTGGGGGATCGAACTTGGTCGAGTTCTGTCTCCTTAAATTCGAAATAATTTGGGAGTATGGCTTGCGCATCACAGCCAAATTGATCAATTAACCTGTTGATAAAGAGTTATTAGTTGGTTAATAATCTTAATGATATTCACTCACAAAAAAATATTAGTTTGGTGTTTGTTAAAGCGTGAGTGTTTATCATTATATATTTATTGTTTATTTTATGTATTGTCATTGTAAATCAACGTAATTCATTATTTGGCACTAAATGAAGGAATTAATAGTGTATGGGACTCTGCATGTGTTGTATTGGAGGTCATTATAGATGTGGTGTATCGGAACACATTATAGACGTGTTGTATAATAAGGCATTATAGATGTATTATACACTTCTCACAATGAAAACATGTATAATGTAGCCCAGGAACTCTTCAATAGTCACTAATCTCAGGACACACTCATGCAAAATATGACAAAGGGAGCATATTTACTTTTTTCCTACGAGACAATCGAGTCAAATCTGAGAGAAGTCTATCTGTGTTTTGATGTAAACTTTCTCTACCTGTGTCTTGCTGGAAACTTTCTCTACCTGTGTCTTGCTGGAAACTTTCTCTACCTGTGTCTTGCTGGAAACTTTCTCTACCTGTGTCTTGCTGGAAACTTTCTCTACCTGTGTCTTGCTGGAAACTTTCTCTACCTGTGTCTTGCTGGAAACTTTCTCTACCTGTGTCTTGCTGGAAACTTTCTCTACCTGTGTCTTGCTGGAAACTTTCTCTACCTGTGTCTTGCTGGAAACTTTCTCTACCTGTGTCTTGCTGGAAACTTTCTCTACCTGTGTCTTGCTGGAAACTTTCTCTACCTGTGTCTTGCTGGAAACTTTCTCTACACAATCATTCGTGAGGCTAAGACTAGGAAACTGGTGTAGGGAAGTGGCATCCACTGTATTCTCCCGCCATTAAATATCCAATTTTTGTCCAACACTCACTATAGCAATACAGGGAATAGTGTTCGTTTCCTGGTGAGGGATATACCCGGCGGTACCCGGGTACCCTCGTCCTCCTCCCCCCTTCCCCCTTCTCGATCCTCATCCCACCTTTCCCTTTGTTTTCACCTCCTCTCTTCCTTCTCTCACCTCTCCCACCCTCTCCATCTTTATCCCTCCCTCTCTCCTTCCTTTTCTCTCATCATACTTGATTCATTTTCTCTCTCCTCCCTTTCCAAAATATCTCTCCCCTTTTCCTCCTTTCTCTCTCCCTCTCTCCCACCGCCACTCCCCCCAATATATATATATATATATATATATATATATATATATATATATATATATATATATATATATATATATATATATATATATATATATATATATATATTGGTGTATACTGGCAGCAGGTTTTCTTTCAAACATGTTTCATTGAATATGACCGCATATTCTGTATTTATTATTTTCTGGTTTAGGGCTTCTATCCCTCTAACTATTTTCTTAGCATCAGGGCTTAATTGGAATAGGAGTTCTCCAAAACTCATTTTCGTACTTTTAAGGTGAAGAAAAGAAGTGATTTACTATAGAGTGTATTACACTTATTTGTATAATTTGCACGACGTTTCGAACCTCCATGGTTCATTCTCAAGTGAACAATCTTACAATACTAGTTGATTTTATACCCGCATTAGGTCAGGTGATAATACAATTAAGGTGAAAAACATGGGGGGATACATAAGGGATAAACATAGGGGCTGCAGAAGGCTTATTGGCCCATACGAGGCATCTCCTATCTAAACACAAAGATTAATCCAGTGTAATTGGCCTGTTATGTTGGACATTGTCTTCTGTGTTGGCATCGATATGTTCTTGTCTTGTCCTTACTCTCATGGTGGGTAGAGTAAATAGTTCCGTGATTTGGGTGTTCATGGTAGGTCGCTCTATTCTTATGTGGTCTCGATCATATCTACACTTGAAACTGTGTATGGAGTCAGCCTCCACCACATCACTGCCTAATGCATTCCATTTGTCAACTACTCTGACACTGAAAAAATCTTTCTAGTGTCTCTGTGACTCATTTGGGCTCTCAATTCCCACCTGTGTCCCCTAGTGCGTGTGCCCCTTGTGTTGCGTGTGTGAGTATGAGTGTGTTTGTGTGGCGTTGAGTGTGTCACGGGCGGAAGTGACAAGTGTGGGGAGAGGAGAAAACAAAGTGTGTGTGTGTGGTGGGGGGTGACAAATCTATTCCTTCAGATTATATTTCCCATTCTCCATCAGCAACGCAAAGCATCTCTGTTCGTGATAGCCCAAGAGACAACGGACAAATCCACAAGGGCCGTGACGAGGATTCGAACCTACGTCCGAGAGCATCCCTGTCTTAGTCCCAAGAGACAACGTCTCTCTAACTCTCTCTCTCTCTCTCTGGTGGAGAGGTTGAGGACGTCTTGAACCACAACCCGCATCTCGGCTCATAAAGATGAGAGTTCTGAGCAGCGCGCTGTCTAGGCCAGATTCCAGGAGGTGCTTTAATCCATGGACACAGTTGATGCGCTGCCTGGCCACTGTCTGCGGGCCACCGTCTGCGGGGCCACTGTCTGCGGGGCCACCGTCTGCGGGGCCACCGTCTGCGGGCCACCGTCTGCGGGGCCACCGTCTGCGGGCCACCGTCTGCGGGCCAACTTCTGCGGGCCACCGTCTGCGGGCCACCGTCAGCGGGGCCTCCGTCTGCGAGCAGGTTCTATGGGCCAAGTTCTGCGGGCCACAGGAGAAGCTGGGAGCTACCTGGGATTACCTGGGAGAGACCTCAAAGGCCATGATTAATGCTGGGGCCAGGATTAAGGGTGGGGAGCTGGAATTAAGGGTGGGGGGCTGGGATTAAGGGTGGGGGGGATGGGATTAAGGGTGGGGGGGGCTGGGATTAAGGGTGGGGGGCTGGGATTAAGGGTGGAGGGGCTGGGATTAAGGGTGGGGGGGGGCTGGGATTAAGGGTAGGGGGCTGGGATTAAGGGTAGGGATGGTAAGTATAAGGGTACAACTATTTTTGTTTTCCTTGAATATGTCTAGGGCTTGGACAAGGCATCTCCGTTCGTAGCTGACATTCACACGGTTCTCTCCTAGTGCTGGGGGAGTGTGGGATGTAGGAACTGCCTGTGGGGTCCTCTCTGGGGTACACTCTGGGATCCGCTCTGGGGTCCACTCTGGGGTCCGCTCTGGGGTCCGCTCTAGGGTCTTAGCGTCCCCGCGGCCCGGTCCTCGACCAGGCCTCCTTTTTGTTACACATCCCCCAGGAAGCAGTCCGTAACATGCAGCTGTCTAACTCCCAGGTACCTATTTACTGCTAGGTGAACTGGGGCATCACGGTGAAAGACGCTCTGCCCATTTGTTTCCGCCTCCACCGGGAATCGAACCCGGAACCTCAGGTCTACGAATCCAGAACGCTGTCCACTCAGCCGTGAGGCTGGGAGAGAGAAGAGATGGGAGGAAGAGAAGGATGGGGGAATTACGTGGAAGGGAAGAGGGCGGCGAGGGAAGGTAGCCATGCTGGTTTCCAGGGGAGGAAGGGGCAAGGGGGGGGGGAGGAAGAGGCAAGGGAGGGGGGAGATAGGGTAAAGGGGGATTAGGGGAGGGGAAGGCAGATTCTGGGAAGAAATGAGAATCTGAGAAGCGAAGATGGGAGTTATGAGAGAAAGAGGACTAAATAACGATATAGGTCATAAGTGGCTATATGAAGAGAAGAGAGAGAGAGAGAGAGAGAGAGAGAGAGAGAGAGAGAGAGAGAGAGAGAGAGAGAGAGAGAGAGAGAGAGAGAGCAAGGACACCCGAGCGACCCAATGCATCGGAAAGCAAGTCCTCTATACTGCCAAATCCAAAGGGAAAGGCAACCGAGTGAAGGCGGGAAAGGGGATGGGAAGAACAAGAGAGAGGGGCGGGGAGAAGAGAAAGGGATTACGGGAACATGGACAGAGAAGAGGAGAGAGAGAGACGAAGGGAGAAGAAGGGGCGAGACGGTGGCTTTTGGCACGCCAGCAAAATTCCAAGAACTTCCACTTGGCAAGATAGCTTTCGATGCCTCACCGGCATCCTGGAAATGAAGAGGATTGAACGCGTTCACTGACCCAGGTGAACGAGAAGGGAGGAAGGGAGGGAGGGGGGAGGGAAGGAAGGAAAGGAGGGAAAGGGAGGGGGGACAGGGGAAAGTTCCCAAGGGGGCACTGTGCTTCTGGGAGGGAACGTCCCTGGGACTGAAAGGTGTTTAGGTAAGGGACATTTTAGGGACTGAAATGTTCCATTAAGGGAGCGTAGGAGGTGGGGGGAGGGGGAGGGGGGTTGACACATGTGGGGTGGCGGTAGAGAGAGAGAGAGGGAGAGGGAATGTTCCACGGAAAACAGGTCATCTTCATCATATCTGAGTGAGAAACATGAAAGTCTAACTTTAGGTACGTTGGTGTGGAGAAAGAAAGAGAGAGAGAGAGAGAGAGAGAGAGAGAGAGCCGTGTGTAATGTCTCTCTCTCTCTCTCATTAATCAGCCCCCTCCACCACCCGCATAACAGGAAAGTCTCCTGGTGTGTGGGAAAAAAAGTAGCTGGGTTTCGACATATTATTTCCCCTTCTCTGCCTCCTTCATTCTCTTCTCCTTTCCCTTCCCAGCTCTTTTGTATCCTTCCCCTTCCGCCCTTTCCTCTCCCTCCCCAGCGTCCCCTTCCCAACCTCCCCTCTTCCTCATTGTCTCCTGCCATCCCTGTTCTCTCTCATTGCTAGACCTGTCATCCAAAGGCTTTTCCGAAGGGATATATCGACACATGTCGCGATACATCGACGCGGCGATTAAATAATGGGCTTCGAAGTCGCCGCCTCGCCATTATCGAACTCAGTTCTTCAGTTCGCGCGCTCCCGCCCATGGCACGAGTGAGTTCGAAGTGTCTTTTCAAGTCGCTGAAAAGAACACGGCTCTTCGATCTAGCTTAATTGGGTTTATTGCTCGGCCATGGAAGAGGGGAATATTAAAAGGGGAATGATTACTTTATTTAAGGGGGGGGGAATGATTACTTTATTTAAGGGGGGGGGGAATGATTACTTTATTTAAGGGGGAAGGGTAGAGGAGAAATGTTATAACATTAGCTGTGTTTTGTTACGTTCAGTTGGTGACAACATGTGTGTCATAGTGGTCTTGTAGGTGTTGATGGTGACGGTGTTGGAGGCAACATGTGACACAGTAGTGAGGACTGAAAGATAGAGGTGTGAGTAATGAGTATAGTGAAGTCAAGTACACTTCCAGGACTGGGAAGATGTGGAGCCATTATAGACGGGTGAAAAAAGCGTGAGACAGAGAGACAAGAGGGAGCAAAAGGGAGGAGGTACAGCAGGAAATGGCTACCACAACACAAGACGCTCAGCTTCCCTGTAACTGTACCCTGTACCACCCCCGAAACCATTATATCCCTTCATCTATTACGTACCGTTATTTTGGCTCCATTCTCTGTATTATATCATCTGTTTCTTTCTGAATTCTCTATAACATTTTCGTGTTTCTGAAAGACTACCTAAATCGCTTGTATTTCAAGCCACAGTTCACGCCAACATGTAAGTCCCCGACCCGAGCTGACCTCTTAAAAGTGAAGCCAACTAAGTCTTTAAAAGCCTGAATTTCTTGTGAGGTTATAAGCCTCAAAACGACCCAATACCCCGCGCTCTTGGCTCCCAGGCTAAAGGCTGAAGCCTTTTTCTGGCCTCTGGTCAAGTAAAAGGTCAACAGTTTTCAAGCCTTTTTGAGGAAAATTAATGTTTTATGCCCCGGACTGACTAAGAGATGATTAGCCTTTTGAGGTTATCTTGAGATGTTTTCGGGGCTTTTTTTTTTTAGTGTCCCCGCGGCCCGGTCCTCGACCAGGCCTCCACCCCCCAGGAAGCAGCCCGTGACAGCTGACTAACACCCAGGTATCTATTTTACTGATAGGTAACAGGGGGATAGTGTGAAAGAAACTCTGCCTATTGTTTCTCGCCGGCACCTGGGATCGAACCCAGGACCACAGGATCACAAGTCCAGCGTGCTGTCCGCTCGGCCGACCGGCTCCCCTAGGAGCCTGGTCAGAGTACTGTGAGTTAATCATGTTTGCTACAGTGAGAAGTGTGAGGTGTGACTATGAGCTCTTCTGAGAGAAGTGGTGTAGCAACAATCCACTTGAACGGGTCGATACAGCGCCTGTTTCACCCGCTGGATCGTCGTTCGAGACCCACCAGATAATCCGAGTGATTGGGCGCCGTTCTTGTAACACCCAATCCCCCGTCTTCCGTCTATTGCCTTCGGTTCGGTGTCGGGGTTAACGCTCGTTAACCTCTGGAGGGTTATTAAGGCCACCAGAAGAGTTGGCAGGTAAGTATATACTTTAGTCCTGAGTATAGTTCAGTACTTAAGTCAGCTTTGTGTGTGTATATACGGGGTATACCTCTCGGGGTATATATATATATCCCCTAGCTGTCATCACTGACATTCCAAGTGCCACAAAGTTGTACTAACTTAGTGCTTTCTCCTGAACAACTTATTTTATCTTGGCAGGAAAAGTAAGGTGTCATTTCATAAATCCCTCCTTCCCTCCCCTGATATCTCCTCTCCCCCTTCCTCCTTCCCTTCCTCTCCCTTCCCCTTCTCTCCCTTCCTCCCACTGTTCCATCACTATTCCTCAAGTACCCATCGTGCTGGCCCAAGATGGCGTCCGACTCCGCGGTATCTACCTGTCAGAACACAAATCACACCCAAGCAATTTATTCCGAGTTATCAGCAGAGTTTGCGAGAGAGAGAGAGTGCTGGGGGTCGAAGAAACGGAAGAACCTTCTAATATGTGAGTCTGCGAGCCGCTCCAAGCAACAGCCTGGTGGACCAAACTCTCACAAGTCAAGCCTGGCCTCGGGCCGGGCTTGGGGGAGTAGAAGAACTCCCAGAACCAGGTATCAAGCAGGGGTCCAGTGGCAGAACTGGTTACAGGATTAATTACTGTTATAGATGAATAGAATGACACGAGTTGCAAAATGCTGAATGTCTTCATATAAGATTTGTGTCATTTTGACAACCTGATGTTTAAGTCAGGTGTAGTTGACGGGTGTTGTGTCTTGGTGCAGGTGTGCCAGAGGGCAGGTGTGCCAGAATGCAGGTGTGCTCAGGTGTGGACATTATCTAGTGCCTCTCCCCCCCCCCTTCCCAGCCCTCCTATTTGGGTTATAATGGCAGGGTCTCTCTCTCTCTCTCTCTCTCTCTCTCTCTCTCTCTCTCTCTCTCTCTCTCTCTCTCTCTCTCTCTCTCTCTCTCTCTCTCTCTCTCTCTCTCTCTGTTTCTGGTTGTTTCATGTTTCACTTATTTTATGCCTAAACTTTGTGTATATATATGTGTGTGTGTGTGTGTGTGTGTGTATTTACTATTTGTGCCTGTAAAATCGAGCTATTAGCTCTTGGACCCCGCCTTTCTAACCGCCGGAATATAATGTACTGACTCCTAACCTATTTTCCGCTATAATGTATTATATATTTATATTCTCTTCTAGAACACACACACATACACAAACACACACACACACACACACACACACACACACACACACACACACACACACACACACACACACACACACACACACACACACACACACATCCCTAGGATGCAGCCCGTAGCAGCTGTCTAACTCAGATCTGGGCCGGGATTCGAACCCGGCCGGGCCTTAGAACTACAAAAAACTCTCCCCCTCTCATTAAAAATGTTCTTGTGAGTCGAGCTTCAGCTCCCGGGCTCCACTTTTTTTCAGACACTTTTATTCATAACTTGCTTTAATCCTATAGACACAATATATATATATATATATATATATATATATATATATATATATATATATATATATATATATATATATATATATATATATATAACTTTAGAACACTTTCCCACCAGGAGACTCGAACCCTAGCCAGCACAGAAGCCTTCCAGCAACTGGCATAACAGGTACGCCTTAACCCTCTGCACCACCGCTCAGACCCTTAAAAGAGATGGTAATTTCGGAGTATTTAAATACCCCAAAGACCAACACCTCCCAAGAGCACCAGAGCAAGTGAGGGGTCATTTAGACGTTAATTTCATCAAGTCCCTGTTAATATGGGAAGACACAGTGTCTCTGCTTAAGGCACAACTCTCCTAAACACGAGAGTTAAGTATACAACTTTAGAACACTTTCCCACCAGGAGACTCGAACCCTAGCCAGCACAGAAGCCTTCCAGCAACTGGCATAACAGGTACGCCTTAACCCTCTGCACCACCGCTCAGACCCTTAAAAGAGATGGTAATTTCGGAGTATTTAAATACCCCAAAGATCAACACCTCCCAAGAGCACCAGAGCAAGTGAGGGGTCATTTAGACGTTAATTTCATCAAGTCCCTGTTAATATGGGAAGACACAGTGTCTCTGCTTAAGGCACAACTCTCCTAAACACGAGAGTTAAGTATACAACTTTAGAACACTTTCCTCACTTGACCCCTCACTTGCTCTGGTGCTCTTGGGAGGTGTTGATCTTTGGGGTATTTAAATACTCCGAAATTACCATCTCTTTTAAGGGTCTGAGCGGTGGTGCAGAGGGTTAAGGCGTACCTGTTATGCCAGTTGCTGGAAGGCTTCTGTGCTGGCTAGGGTTCGAGTCTCCTGGTGGGAAAGTGTTCTAAAGTTGTATACTTAACTCTCGTGTTTAGGAGAGTTGGGCATATATATATATATATATATATATATATATATATATATATATATATATATATATATATATATATATATATATATATATATATATATATTTATATATCCTATATAGGCAAAAAAATCTACTGAACGTGTTAAATTTACGAAATTTCTGTTTAACTGCAAATTATTTTAGTGTCGTGTTTCGTAATAATTTTTTTGTTTCTTTGTCAAGACTTTTGTTGTTTAATATTTGTCTTAAGGGGGTCGTATATGGGATTTTTATTTGTATTTTATGCACAAATGTTTATGCTGTGTTTGTTCCATGTCTGAACTTTGTTCATTAATTCTTTTCCTGATTACTTTCGTCGGTTATCGAGGTATGAGATTTTTTTTAATTAAATTTTAATTTTTAAAATGAGAATCGCGGGTCTTCATCTCGTAGCAGATTACTGCAAGAATGTTTGAGTGTGAGGCTTAGTCTCGCCTTTCTTCACCTCCTCCTTCTTCTTCTTATCCTTCCTCTCCTCCTTATCCTTCCTCTTCTCCTTCTCCCTATCCTCCTCATCCTTCCCCTCCTCCTCTCAGTACACACAACACATACTATAAGGACCCCACTACACCAAGACCCCACATGTCAAGCACAAGACGAAGCTGGAGAAAGGTCAGAGGTATGCCACTAGACTAGTCCCAGAACTAAGAGGCATGAGTTACGAGGAAAGACGTCGTGAAATTCACTTCACGACACTGGAAGACAGAATAGTAAATGGGAGACATGATCGCTACCTACAAAATTCTCCGAGGAATTGACAGGGGTAGATAAGGATAAACTATTTAACAAGGGAAATCCGATATTATCGAGGTTCATGTAGCCTGTCTGGGCTGTCCTTGTGGTCACCCACCCAACTACTGGCCATGCCCAAGGCACTTAACCAACCGGACGAGAGACGCCCACACACACACACGTATCCATGTATCCATCCGTGTATCTATTATCCTCAATGATTGGTGATTGGCGTCTTGGGCCGTTATTGTTTGGTGACTTGGGCCCCTCTGATTGGGTGGGGAACTGATTGCCCCCTAATCACCTGTGTTACATGAAAGAGAATATCGCTTGAGATGTGAGGCTAACTTGTAATTACAGTTGACTGTATGTTGGGCCTAGAAGGCAGGCAGGCAGATAGACAGGGAGGCAGGCAGTCAGGCAGATAGACAGGGAGGCAGGCAGGCAGGCAGGCAGATAGACAGGGAGGCAGGGAGGCAGATAGACAGGGAGGCAGGCCGGCAGATAGACAGGGAGGCAGGAAGGCAGGCAGGGAGGGGGTCACTTTTAACAAGCCAACGGCTTCCTGTCCTCCTCGCGGCCACTAGTGAAATGGTGGCTCCCTCAGGTAAATTCAGGTAAATATGATCACACGTTTGTACCCCTCAATAAATCTATCGAACCCGTAACCTGAGGATTCGAAGTGATTAGAAAAAAAATCATCGAAGTTCACTTGAGATCAGTTATAAGAATACGGTAAGGAAATTATTAGAAGAAAGCACCACGCCAGTCTATCCTCGCGGTGACCCATCAAATTCTTCTTCTTAACCTGACTGATCGCGCGCCCCATTATTATCCAACCAAATGGAACGGGAAACAGGAGGGAAATAATGGTTGGAGTCGAATAACCATTAAGTCGTTTGTCGCTAACGAAGGTCTATCCTTTACCCTCATGCCCCCACTTCGTTAACTTTCTTCGTTAAAACACATCTCTCGCCGATCGTCTCTGTCCGTTCAGTGGGGTGTATGCATCATCTAGGTGGAGCAGGCAGGTGTAATGAGCACCATAGAGGTGTAGTGAGCACCATAGAGGTGTAATGAGCACCATAGAGTTGTAATGAGCACCATAGAGGTGTAATGAGCACCATAGAGGTGTAATGAGCACCATAGAGGTGTAATGAGCACCATAGAGGTGTAATGAGCACCATAGAGGTGTAATGAGCACCATAGAGGTGTAATGAGCACCATAGAGGTGTAATGAGCACCATAGAGGTGTAATGAGCACCATAGAGGTGTAATGAGCACCATAGAGGTGTAATGAGCACCATAGAGGTGTAATGAGCACCATAGAGGTGTAATGAGCACCATAGAGGTGTAATGAGCACCATAGAGGTGTAATGAGCACCATAGAGGTGTAATGAGCACCATAGAGGTGTAATGAGCACCATAGAGGTGTAATGAGCACCATAGAGGTGTAATGAGCACCATAGAAGTGTAACCAACACCATAGAGGTGGATCGGGAAGGTGGAGTCAGCACCACTGTGGAGCACAAAGGTGTAATCAACCGCAGAATTTTTTTAAAATGTATAAAAATCTAGAACATCATAATTCTAAGTTTACAAGTAAGATTGAGCAATTAGGTGCAAAATCCTCTGCAATCTCGGCTTGTTCCTATCTCAGGTAGGCCTGCAAAAATAGGTCTACCCATTGACCTGCAAAAAATAGATATACTTAGAAAAAAAAATCCTAGCTTGGCCTAATTTTCCAGCCAATGACGTCACACCTTTCCCAGCATCGTAAAACTTGTCTATTTCAAGCGTTATTGCAGAAGAAAATAGGTGCTAACCTCCCTTGCCTCATCTCCTGACTAGCGACGAAAAATATCCTTTAACGACATTAATTTCTGCGAAATTTTTTAGCTTGAAATAAACTATGGTGGTATAGTGGTATTCGTAATTTTTTTTGTTTCATGTTTTGGGGGCGAGAGAGGATACTATGTGGCCTCGTTAAGGCTCAAAGGTTTCTCGAACATTCGTTTATTTTTAAATAGGCAGTTGCCACTTAAAAGTTTCCAAGAAAACTGCAAGTTAGGATTTCAAGACTTTCGGAGCATGGCTAGATATTGCTTTCAGGTTTATAAATGCTTGATAGAACAATGTATACAAATACTCCATTCGTTTTTTGAAAGCGTTCCTCGAGGCTAAAGGTCTTCCCAGATGTTGTTTTTTAGTAGGAAAAAAACAACGTTTTGCTTTCTCGTGGATTACCTCACGATTTTGGCTTTCCAAGCATCAGGTGATTGTGAGGGAGGGGGGAGGGAGTTAAGCTTCCTCCAATCATAAGCAAGCAAGCTCTTATCATTGCAGGAAAGGCATTCTAGGTATGTTGTTAATGAGTATAGCATGTGATGGCATATACCTGAATGCACCTTTTCTTGAATAGTTGGGTTTGGCGCTGAGTTTAGTGGCTTATCTTCCTATCTACCTGGGTGTATAGGTACCTGGGTGTTAGTCAGCTGTCACGGGCTGCTTCCTGGGGATGGAGACCTGGTCGAGGACCGGGCCGCGGGGACACTAAAAAAGCCTCGAAATCATCTCAAGATAACCTCAAGATAACCTCTGCAAGGCTATAAAAGTCGTTACACTCCTTATGGCAGGGAGTTACACTCCGTATTGCAGGGAGTTACACTCCTTATTGCAGGAAGTTACACTCCTTATTGCAGGAAGTTACACTCCTTATTGCAGGGAGTTACACTCCTTATTGCAGGAAGTTACACTCCTTATTGCAAGGAGTTACACTCCTTATTGCAAGGAGTTACACTCCTTATTGCAGGAAGTTACACTCCTTATTGCAGGGAGTTACACTCCTTATTGCAGGGAGTTACACTCCGTATTGCAGGAAGTTACACTCCTTATTGCAGGGAGTTACACTCCTTTTGCAGGGAGTTACACTCCTTATTGCAGGGAGTTACACTCCTTATTGCAAGGAGTTACACTCCTTATTGCAGGAAGTTACACTCCTTATTGCAGGGAGTTACACTCCTTATTGCAGGAAGTTACACTCCTTATTGCAGGGAGTTACACTCCTTATTGCAAGGAGTTACACTCCTTATTGCAGGAAGTTACACTCCTTATTGCAGGGAGTTACACTCCTTATTGCAGGGAGTTACACTCCTTATTGCAGGAAGTTACACTCCTTATTGCAGGAAGTTACACTTCTTATTGCAAGGAGTTACACTCCTTATTGCAGGTAGTTACACTCCTTATTGCAGGAAGTTACACTCCTTATTGCAGGGAGTTACACTCCTTATTGCAGGGAGTTACACTCCTTATTGCAAGGAGTTACACTCCTTATTGCAGGGAGTTACACTCCTTATTGCAAAGAGTTACACTCCTTATTGCAGGAAGTTACACTCCTTATTGCAGGGAGTTACACTCCTTATTGCAGGGAGTTACACTCCTTATTGCAAGGCGTTACACTCCTTATTGCAAGGAAGTTACACTCCTTATTGCAGGGAGTTACACTCCTTATATACATCACAAAGTATATATGTGTTATGAGTATATATGTGTTAGCCATAGTATATATGTATACACAAAGTATATATGTGTTATGAACACAGTTCAGGGGGCTAAGGTAACCTCGGTGGTATACACACTACGAAGCGGTGTATACCGCTTCTCAAAACCCAGACTGGTGGGACTGAATCCAGCGCATAGGTTCGAATCCTCTTCACGGCTCCTGTGGGCATTCTCACTGATATATCGCGACGTTACTGTGATTTCTCTTGTGTAATGAACTGTGTTGTGTTTCCCTATTAACCCACGAGGCAAAATTGACGAGAGTAAGCATAAAGACGATTGAAGGAACTAGAGAGAGAGAGAGAGAGAGAGAGAGAGAGAGAGAGAGAGAGAGAGAGAGAGAGAGAGAGAGAGAGAGAGAGACAGAGAGAGAGAGAGAGAGAGAGAGACGAACCAGTGCTCCAGCGGTTATCGGACTAATGCCCGCTATCCTCTAACCCTGACAGATGCACAGTAATGACAGGTGAAGGGGAGGACAGAAGACCTAGGGATAGAACGGATTGAAGGGAAACTTCTCCCAAAAATAAGACCACTCTGATAAAGAGAAGGATCTGAGAGCAGGATCTACTGAGAGAGAGAGAGAGAGAGAGAGAGAGAGAGAGAGAGAGAGAGAGAGAGAGAGAGAGAGAGAGAGAGAGAGATTAACAAAATCACGTCTGCAGCATTCGTCAAACTGACAAATATCAGTAGAGTCTTAAGTAGACTACACACGGGTTTTCTGAACGCTGTATACTTCCTGTGTAGGACTAATTCATGAGTATACAGCATTCGCTCCAACTCTACACCTAGAGAAAATATTGATTATAGTAAATGGACAGATTGGCAGCTAGCTTCTCTCAGTGCTGAAAGATAATGTCATGCAAGTAATAAGGGGAAATTCCACAGAGGTGGACACGGGTGGAAGCTGGAGACACAGATGAGGCAGGACCAGAGGACACGGGTGGAAGCTGGAGACACAGATGAGGCAGGACCAGAGGACACGGGTGGAAGCTGGAGACACAGATGAGGCAGGACCAGAGGACACGAGTGGAAGCTGGAGACACAGATGAGGTACAGGACCAGAGGACACGGGTGGAAGCTGGAGACACAGATGAGGCAGGACCAGAGGACACGGGTGGAAGCTGGAGACACAGATGTGGCAGGACCAGAGGACACGGGTGGAAGCTGGAGACACAGATGAGGCAGGACCAGAGGACACGGGTGGAAGCTGGAGACACAGATGAGGCAGGACCAGAGGACACGGGTGGAAGCTGGAGACACAGATGAGGCAGGACCAGAGGACACGGGTGGAAGCTGGAGACACAGATGAGGCAGGACTAGAGGACACGGGTGGAAGCTGGAGACACAGATGAGGTATAGGACCAGAGGACACGGGTGGAAGCTGGAGACACAGATGAGGCAGGACCAGAGGACACGGGTGGAAGCTGGAGACACAGATGAGGTACAGGACTAGAGGACACGGGTGGAAGCTGGAGACACAGATGAGGCAGGACCAGAGGACACGGGTGGAAGCTGGAGACACAGATGAGGCAGGACTAGAGGACACGAGTGGAAGCTGGAGACACAGATGAGGCAGGACCAGAGGACACGGGTGGAAGCTGGAGACACAGATGAGGTACAGGACCAGAGGACACGGGTGGATGCTGGAGACACAGATGAGGCAGGACCAGAGGACACGGGTGGATGCTGGAGACAGACTAGCCAATGAAGCATCAAGAAGAACCTCTTAGCGTAAGAAAAGCAAGTTAACATCCTTGAGGCACAGTGTATAAGACACCTTAAAGGGGCATACTAGAAACAGGAGAAATAATTCATTGCATTATCCCACCAGTTGGTTGGAAGTCTCATTTTGGGAGCGCTTGCTAAACCCCTTGTAAGATAAGAAGGCACACATACACACACACACACACACACACACACACACACACACACACACACACACACACACACACACACACACACACACACACACACACACACACACAGATCAAAGCAGCACACAAAGAAGGCTGTTTTGCTTTGAACCTCAACACATCACTACTGTGCTCCCAACAGCGAAGTCGACGTAAATAAGATGACCAGAGCCGCTCCGGTAACAGCGATGGCTTCAGGTCTCCATGGCTAGGCCCTGGTCTGTGCATCGGCCCGCGCTGTCACGGGGGAAACAGAAAACTGGCGAGACACAGAAATTTAAGATATAGCCAACTGCCTTACCCCTCTGTGGGGCAAGAAGCATTAGCGAGAACTTAAGAGAATGTATAGAGGATTTGAATAAATTAGCGTTTTCTAATAACGAATTAATTAGCGTTATTGTCAGGTGACAATAAAGACAGATCAAGGTACTGTTTACAAGTTGGTCTAATAAAGCAGAAAGTGTAGTAAAATGCATTCAAACCTGGCACATGAATTCGCCTCTGAATCTTAAATGTATAAAGCATTGAAGCCGCCATCCCACCTTTTAATATTAACGAGACAATAGAATCACTGAGAGAGAACATAGGAGCAGCCCAAACTCCTTTCCCTAAGTCAGTGGGACAAGAGGATTAGTGAGAGAAAGGAATTCAAGACCATTCCAAACACCTTCTCTCTTGACGGACCGAAACATCTTCCACTCGTAGCAAGCGACACATACCTGTGGAATCTCCCAAGTTAACGGACAACACGCTTCCTGATATCAGCCAAAATACCCCAAAAAGTCATCCATTGAATTCTAATGAATCTCGAATCGTTAATGTATTCCATGTTCAAGAGCGCTAGGCAGGCATTCAGGCAGGCAGGCGTTCGGTGTAAATTCCAGCTCCAATATATCTCAATTTATGAGCTCCTAAGTCAAGATTTTTCTGCGGTCCTGCATCGGGGGATTCCGAATGAATAGGAATTTTTTTGTAAAAAACAAAAGCATGCCTCGTATATATATCACTAGTGAAGGAGAACGGCTGTTCTTCAGCTCTTATCGTGGCAGGGAGGAAATTTGGTCGTAAGGGGCAGCTTATAGAAGCTTAGGGCAGAGGGAAGGGTCCTTCCTGGCAGGTGCTGGGCAGGGAAGGAAGAACGGGCGATGATAGGAAGGATGGATAGAAGGAAAGAACAATGAGAAGGGGAAAGAGGCAGAGAGAAGAGAGACAGAAGAGAAACAATAGGGAGTAGGAGGAGAGGAAACCTCGTAGGGAGTGAGAGGGAAGGGAAATAACGTAGTAAAGAGGAGGAAAGAGAGATAAGGAGAGAGATAAGGAGAGAGAAGAGAGAGAGAAGAGAGAGAGAGAGAGAGAGAGAGAGAGAGAGAGAGAGAGAGAGGGAGAATGCCGAGGTTTGACAGGAAGAGGAAGAACACACTAACGCATATCAATGACGAGATAAAAGTGGTATGAATGGATAGGACCGATTAAAAGTTGGTCTCCATAAATGGGCGGAGGAAATAGGATTGTAATGGGAGGGAAGGGGGGGGGGGGAAATAAGGGAAGAGCTAGAGAGAGAGAGAGAGAGAGGTGTAGCTAATTGCATTAATAGAGAGAGTGGAACTCGCACTTAAACGCGACGACAGGCTTTGGCATGAGACACTTCAATGCCACTTAAACGACAGGCTTTGAGCAAGTGGCACTTCTGCCCATCGTTGCACGCACTTACACTCAACACCCCCCACCCCCCCACACACACACACGCAACTGAAAATAGAGTGAAGACGTTTCGATCCATCCTGGACCAATGTCAAGCCTCGATATTGGGCCAGAAGGAGGCGAAACGTCCTCATTAACTTCAGTTTCACGTGTGTGTGTGTGCGTGTGTGTGTGTGTGTGTGTGTGTGTGTGTGTGTGTGTGTGTGTGTGTGTGTGTGTGTGTGTGTGTGTGTTCCTTTTGCATGTTTGAGTGTTTTTGCGGGTTTGTTATATTTTGAGTTTTTTCCTGGCATTTGCTCATTGTTCACTCATCATAAACACTTCCATAGACGGCTCGACAGAGCTCATTATACCAACATCATACACACACGCCCGTGAGCAGCTTAGTAGTAGAGGTCATTATACACTCATTCACTCAATAGACAGCATAGTGGTGTTCATTATACATCATATACACAGCATTGAGGCAACTTATCAGTGCTCAATGTACAATCTTACACGGGCGTCGATAAACAGCTCAGTAGTGTTCATTATAAACTCATTGTGCACAGATGGGTTGATTTTGAGATGGCATTTGTTCCCACAAAGGACCACGAGGAAGTGAGCAGCTTCTCTCGCTACTCGCCGAGATCAACTTGATCTGAGATGAAGGATTTATAAAGGCCCAGATTATCATTTTCCAAGCGAAAGATTTTTTCATTTCTTGAGATGCTGGGCCCTGTAGGCTGGCTATATGAAGTCCTCAGTGTCTCTTGTGTTCTTAGCTCGCTATATGGATTATTTCTTTTCCTTCCCTGCGTCGTATCCCAGCTCCTTGTTTTCATATCCTAGCGTCTTGTCATATCCTAGCTTCTTGTCGTCATATCCCAGCTCTTTGTCCTCATATCCCAGCTCCTTGTCCTCATATTCCGGCTCCTTGTCCTCATATTCCGGCTTCTTGTCCTCATATCCCAGCTCCTTGTCCTCATATCCTACCTTCTTGTCCTCATATCCCAGCTCCTTGTCCTCATATCCCGGCTCCTTGTCCTCGTATCCCAGCTCCTTGTCCTCATATCCCAGCTTCTTGTCCTCATATCCCAGCTCCTTGTCCTCATATCCTAGCTTCTTGTCCTCATATCCTAGCTTCTTGTCGTCATATCCTAGCTCTTTGTCCTCGTATCCCAGCTTCTTGTCCTCATATCCCAGCTCCTTGTCCTCATATCCCAGCTTCTTGTCCTCATATCCCAGCTCCTTGTCCTCATATCCTAGCTTCTTGTCCTCATATCCTAGCTTCTTGTCGTCATATCCTAGCTCTTTGTCCTCATATCCCAGCTCCTTGTCCTCATATTCCAGCTCCTTGTCCTCATATTCCAGCTTCTTGTCCTCATATCCCAGCTCCTTGCCCTCATATTCCAGCTCCTTGTCCTCATATTCCAGCTTCTTGTCCTCATATCCCAGCTCCTTGTCCTCATATTCCAGCTCCTTGTCCTCATATTCCAGCTTCTTGTCCTCATATTCCAGCTCCTTGTCCTCATATTCCAGCTTCTTGTCCTCATATCCCAGCTCCTTGCCCTCATATTCCAGCTCCTTGTCCTCATATCCCGGCTCCTTGTCCTCGTATCCCGGCTCCTTGTCCTCATATTCCAGCTTCTTGTCCTCATATCCCAGCTCCTTGCCCTCATATTCCAGCTCCTTGTCCTCATATTCCAGCTTCTTGTCCTCATATTCCAGCTTCTTGTCCTCATATTCCAGCTCCTTGTCCTCATATTCCAGCTTCTTGTCCTCATATCCCGGCTCCTTGCCCTCATATTCCAGCTCCTTGTCCTCATATCCCAGCTCCTTGTCCTCATATCCCAGATCCTTGTCCTCATATCCCAGCTCCTTGTCCTCATATCCCAGCTCCTTGTCCTCATATCCTACCTTCTTGTCCTCATATCCCAGCTCCTTGTCCTCATATTCCAGTTCATTGTCCTCATATCCTAGCTTCTTGTCCTCATATCCCAGCTCCTTGTCCTCGTATCCCAGCTCCTTGTCCTCATATCCTACCTTCTTGTCCTCATATCCCAGCTCCTTGTCCTCATATCCCGGCTCCTTGTCCTCGTATCCCAGCTTTACAGTTTCTCCTTATTGTTACTTTTTTTTCTATCTACTTGTTTAACAATATTAAAACAACATATTTATACAATAATTATAATTATGGCTTTATCACCAGCTAATCATTAAAAAAATTACTTTTATCTAAGTATGCATTCTTTACTGTCAGTATTCAGTAAATATTTTACCATCAGGAAACAGTATATCATATCAGTATGTAGAATACTTTACTATTAGTATATACTTTAATATCGGGGATACAGTATACATTATTAACAGTGAAAGATAATCAGGATAATCACAGGACTTTTGGAATTACAACTAATGGATGACAAACTGGAAATATGCAAGGATTAGGGCTTATGCAAACCGACCCATGAAAGCCGGCTAGCCTACTCCTAACGGATCTATGAAAGCCGGCTAGCCTATTCTTAAACGGACCTATGAAAGCCGGCTAGCCTACTCCTAACGGATCTATGAAAGCCGGCTAGCCTATTCTTAAACGGACCTATGAAAGCCGGCTAGCCTATTCTTAAACGGACCTATGAAAGCCGGCTAGCCTATTCTTAAACGGACCTATGAAAGCCGGCTAGCCTATTCTTAAACGGACCTATGAAAGCCGGCTAGCCTATTCTTAAACGGACCTATGAAAGCCGGCTAGCCTATTCTTAAACGGACCCATGAAAGCCGGCTAGCCTATTCTTAAACGGACCTATGAAAGCCGGCTAGCCTATTCTTAAACGGACCTATGAAAGCCGGCTAGCCTATTCTTAAACGGACCCATAAAAGCATTCGTCCTGTCATCGTGTGAGCGGGGTCGTCCGTTCTTTGGAGATTTCAAACACTTGTGTCCGTTAACCGTTATCGCTCTGATTGGCTGGCTGCTCACGACAAACCAGCTGTGATTGGCTCCTCACGTCAACTCAGCTGTGATTGGCCATATTCGCTGCTCGTGACAGGTTGCCGTAATCTTAGGAAGAAATTTATCTTTTGTTCCAGTCCCCAGGGGAGGGGACTGGAGGGGGGGGGAGACTGGAACAAGAGATGGGGACTGGAAAGTAAATGGAGTGATAATTAAATTTAAATAAATAAGATGGAAAAAGAATTCAAACTGATGTCCCTGATGTACTGTGTGTGTGTGTACTCGCCTAGTTGTGCTTGCGGGGGTTGAGCTCTGGGTCTTTGGTCCCGCCTCTCAACTGTCAATCAACTGGTGTACAGATTCCTGAGCCTATTGGGCTCTTATCATATCTACATTTGAAACTGTGTATGGAGTCAGTCTCCACCACATCACTGCCTAGTGCATTCCATCTGTTAACTACTCTGACACTGAAAAAGTTCTTTCTTGCGTCCCTGTGCCTCATGTGGGTACTCAGTTTCCACCTGTGTCCCCTTGTTCGCGTTCCACCCGTGTTATCCTTATCTACCCTGTCAATTTCCCTGAGAATTTTGTAGGTAGTGATCATGTCTCCCCTTACTCTTCTGTCTTCCAGTGTCGTGAGGTGCATTTCCCGCAGCCTTTCCTCGTAACTCATGCCTCTTAGTTCTGGGACTAGCCTAGTGGCATACCTCTGAACTTTTTCCAGCTTGTGTGTGTGTGTGTGTGTGTGTGTGTGTGTGTGTGTGTGTGTGTGTGTGTGTGTGTGTGTGTGTGTGTGTGTGTGTGTGTGTGTATTCTGCCCTCGTAGTATTGACTCACACACTCACACTCATCCAACGTCAGACATTGACTCACACACTCACGCAACAAAACTCCCCTACCAAAGGTACGATGCAAGCTTCGATCCTCACACGCCCTAAATGGAGACAGGACTCTAAAACTCTTCCCTCTTTTAATCCATCAGGGGAGGGGGGGGGGGGTGAGAGAAGGGGGTTTGGCCCCACACATGCTGTACTTTCCACCAAATGGATAGTGGAAATTGACAGGCATTCAACTCTTCGTTAATCGTCACTTGCAGCATGACTCGAGATTATATATAATTCACGTGAGCTACTAGTACACGGAGGGGGAAATTTGGGGGTCTGTTTGGTGTCCTAACTTTCTTCCTTCGCTTGCTTCCCTTCCTTCTTCTTCAATTACCACCCTCTCTCTCTCTCTCTCTCTCTCTCTCTCTCTCTCTCTCTCTCTCTCTCTCTCTCTCTCTCTCTCTCTCTCTCTCTCTCTCTATCTCTCTCTCTCTCTCTCTCTCTCTCTCTCTCTCTCTCTCTCTCTCTCTCTCTCTCTCTCTCTCTCTCTCTCTCTCTCTCTCTCTCTATCTCTCTCCTCCCAGTGGTCTATAAATGGCTTGCTTTTTCCAACTTTGGAGACAGGCGCCGCGGTCAAGCCCAAGACAGCCTGTTCCAAAAGGCTTTAAAAGTATAATGGGAAGAAAGAGAAGGAAATAGGAGACAAGTGGAAGTATGCTGGAGCACGTAGGAGAAGACGGTGGCAAGATGGATTAACAGTGAACATTTTTAATTAAGAGAGAGAGAGAGAGAGAGAGAGAGAGAGAGAGAGAGAGAGAGAGAGAGAGAGAGAGAGAGAGAGAGAGAGAGAGAGAGAGAGAGACTGATTATAGAGCACCAGGTTCTCTTATCATTCTATCTAGGCGTTTTCTATCTATAATTACTTACGTAAATAGTGTAAAATATAGACCCTGGCCAGTTGTAAAATGATGGTACGGTTCTATGGTTTCCGTCCTTTTCTGTTTAATATGACGGTACTGGAGCCAGTACAGTACTGTCCTGAGGGACAGTACAGGAGCCAGTACAGTACCCTGAGGGACAGTACTGGAGCCAGTACAGTACCCTGAGGGACAGTACTGGAACCAATACAGTACCCTAGTTACCTGAGTGACAGTACTGGTGGATAATCCGGATTTTACTTCGTTGACGATTACTCTATTTGAGTTCTATTCGTTAGGAAATTGAAGAGCCATCTCCCTACGTTCCCAGTCTTTTACTGTATGTACAATTGCATCATCTTGAGGTTATCTTGAGATTATTTCGGGGCTTTTTAGTGTCCCCGCGGCCCGGTCCTCGACCAGGCCTCCACCCCCAGGAAGCAGCCTGTGACAGCTGACTAACTCCCAGGTACCTATTTACTGCTAGGTAACAGGGGCATTCAGGGTGAAAGAAACTTTGCCCATTTGTTTCTGCCTCGTGCGGGAATCGAACCCGCGCCACAGAATTACGAGTCCTGCGCGCTATCCACCAGGCTACGAGGCCCATCATGTTCACATAGGTTGAAAGGTTTTGCGAAATCTGTGTGTTATGCATTTTTTGCTCGATTGTTCCCCCATGGCATCCCAGGCCATGTCATAGCGATTTGGCAATCGTGAGAGGCAGGAGCGGCCTGTGCTGAACACGTGTAGGCCAGGGTTATGTAGAAGTTGTAAGTCAATGTGATTTGTGATCTTACTTTATAACACTGTCGAAGAATTTGTGTGTGAGTGTTGTTTAAAATTATTTGCTTTACTGTGTGTGTGTGTGTGTGAGGTGTCTGTAGTAGATATGATAGAAGAAGATAGATGAAGAGTCAGTGCTTTAAACAACCGACGTTTAGTAAGGCGTCTTAGCTTCCAAGAGCTAAGAGCTCGACGATCCTGCAGGCACAAATAACAAATGCAGACATTAAGTAACACTAATTATGTAATTAACGTCAACGATGAAAACTGGAGTGAAAAAATTAACGGGGACGCGGATAGCATCGTGCCTCAGCCATGTCCTTCTCTGGCGCGCCTTTCAACAGCGCATTTTTTTTTTTCAAAGAATATTTTATGTAAATTAAGGACACGTGATGTAACGGGCGGGATATGGCGGACATGCTTGTTGCTGGCGCGTGCAGGCTTTTACAGTGATGGTTCATGCTGGCGTCGACGAGTGAAGGGATTGCCACAGAATTCGAAATTCATAATTCAAAAACGGTGATGTGACGTCACAGCGATCCAGCCAAGCAACGGTCACTTTGGAAACACGTGGGGGGGCGGAGAGCGTCCAAAAATATGAACCGTTGTCTCCCCCCAAAAAAGTTGTTCACGTTTTGTACCGCTGGAATACTCCAAATGGCTTGTCACGAAGTGGTAATTAAGGTAAACTACAAAGGTAACTTGGCCTGACTTAAGATTGAGGACGTCTGTCAGGAGGGAGAGTGAAGACTTTTGGGGAGGGGGGTGAGGACGCAGGGGAAGGGGGGGTGAGGACGCAGGGGGGAGAGGGGGGGGGGGGGTGGAAGGACGCAGGGAGAAGGGGGGGTGAGGGTGTCTGAGGGTGTGGTTGAGGCGACAAGATGACCAGCTCACTAGACAGTCTGTCGACGTCGGACACATTCTCAAGCATAAATATGCAGATTTCAGACATAATCCTGTACCGTTCACCAGCAGTCTTGGTTGGCTAGGTTGGTGTGTGTGTGTGTGTGTGTGTGTGTGTGTGTGTGTGTGTGTGTGTGTGTGTGTGTGTGTGTGTGTGTGTGTGTGTGTGTGTGTGTGTGTGTGTGTGTGTGTGTGTGTTTGTGTGTGTGTATGTGTGTGTGTGTGTGTGTGTGTGTGTGTGTGTGTGTGTGTGTGTGTGTGTGTGTGTGTGTGTGTGGTTGGTTGTCGGTGTTCTTGCCTCCACAGTTGTTCATGAATTAGAACATCTTAGGTTTAGACATAGAACATCACCCCTTCTGTTCAATGATAATTGATTATTATTATTATTATTACACAGAGAAGTCACAGTAACGTGATATATCAATGGGAATATCCACAGCAGCTGTAATAAGGATTCGAACCTATGCATCTCCGAACACCCAGCACATAGGTTCGAGCCTTCATCACGGCTCATAGATTTTTTTCATAATAATAATAATAATTATTATTATTATTTGGTAGTGGTTTAAGGCAGTTATTAAGGCCACCATACCTGGAACATACCTGGAGAGGGTTCCGGGAGTTCTTCTACTCCCCGAGCCCGGTCCGGGACCAGGTTCAACTAACCTGAAGTATACTTTAATCCTACATAAAGTTCAGGACTAAATTAAATTCTATGTATGTATACCTAGAAGTTTGGTATACCTCGGTGTACACTAAAAAAAAAAAATGTTGGTTCAGATCTCGCCAGGAACACAATAGGATCCCTCCCCCGCCCGTCAAGAAACCCGTTTTCTAATTTCCAGTTATGGGGAGCTAACCCTAGGTAGCGTAACTCTAGGGTCTTACTGGGTAGCGTAACTCTAGACGTTACTGCCTCATACCGTACCCTCATACTGGTGTGCGTGGGTCATCTGCCCTTCTTATGACTCCCTGTTGACGCGCTTCCGTTGTTCATCCTGTTTTACCGCGAAATACAGGTGTTAGGGTGTGTTATGTGTCTGTATGTATGTATGCATGTATGTATGTATGTATGTATGTATGTATGTATGTGTGTCTGTCGTGTATGTATGTTTATAGTTATAGTGTTATAGTATATAGTACAGCAGTGTTATAGACAGTCATGTTGTTGTTGTAATAAATTGTTTTTGTTATAATAGTTACTTTTATTATTAGTAGTAGAAATATTGTTAATTGCTATTGTACTTTTTTCTCTATCTCTCTGCCTCTTTTCTCTCCCCTTCTGTGATGTTTTTCCCCCCTCTGTACACTCTCTTTCTCTCCCTTTGTTACCCCTTTGTCACTCGCTTCCTTCCCCCCCTCTCCCTCTTCCCTCCCATTAATAGTGTTGCCAGTACATTCCTTGTCAAATTAATTACCCTTTAAAAAAAAAAGTCCTTCTCAAATACGGCGCTCAATTAAAACTGCATTTAAATAAGCATACACAAAAAATAAAAATCCCGTTTCCAATTTGCAGTAACATTTGAAGAGCAGGAAAACGGACTCCCGACGCGGTCAATGAAATGTCATTTACATGCTATACAAAGGTCAATGAAATGTCATTTACATGCTATACAAAGGTCAATGAAATGTCATTTACATGCTGTACAAAGGTCAATGAAATGTCATTTACATGCTGTACAAAGGTCAATGAAATGTCATTTACATGCTATACAAAGGTCAATGAAATGTCATTTACATGCTATACAAAGGTCAATGAAATGTCATTTACATGCTATACAAAGGTCAATGAAATGTCATTTACATGCTGTACAAAGGTCAATGAAATGTCATTTACATGCTATACAAAGGTCAATGAAATGTCATTTACATGCTATACAAAGGTCAATGAAATGTCATTTACATGCTATACAAAGGTCAATGAAATGTCATTTACATGCTATACAAAGGTCAATGAAATGTCATTTACATGCTATACAAAGGTCAATGAAATGTCATTTACATGCTATACAAAGGTCAATGAAATGTCATTTACATGCTATACAAAGGTCAATGAAATGTCATTTACATGCTATACAAAGGTCAATGAAATGTCATTTACATGCTATACAAAGGTCAATGAAATGTCATTTACATGCTATACAAAGGTCAATGAAATGTCATTTACATGCTATACAAAGGTCAATGAAATGTCATTTACATGCTATACAAAGGTCAATGAAATGTCATTTACATGCTATACAAAGGTCAATGAAATGTCATTTACATGCTATACAAAGGCGTATTCGTCCTTTCTAAGGCAATTACATGCTCCGCCAAACACACGACGAAACTACGACATTCGACAGAGTTTTAACTCCTCCGAACACGTTGTAACAACAAATATATTGGAAGTTGTAACAATTTGTTCTAAAACGTTTTAAAAACGTCCTAAAATGTTCTAAAAATGAAAAATGAAACGACGAAACTACGATGAAACTACGACATTCGACAGAGTTTTAACTCCTCCGAACACGTTGTAACAACAAATATATAGCAAGTTGTAACAATTTGTTCTAAAACGTTTTAAAAACGTCCTAAAATGTTCTAAAAATGTGCTAATACGTTATGAAAACGTTATAAGAATACGTAACAACTTCTATTACAAGTTGTAACAATCGGAAAATAGGACCAGTTGTGTTGTGTGTGTTTGTGGAGCACATTGTTCGTTGTCGGAGAACACTGTTCCGGGCGTGAAACATGTGGTAAACGGAAGGCATTCGAACGCACACTGAGTTTCGAACACACATTGAGTTTCGAACACTTGAGTTTCTGATCGCTGATGCCCATGCAGCTGGTTATTGATATATATTGCAACTCTCACCATTGACGTTCTGATAATTCTGGTGTAATTGAAGTCCTGATAATTCTGGTGTAATTGACGTTCTGATAATTCTGGTGTAATTGAGGTCCTGATAATTGATGTTCTGCTCATTTGGTCTGTCTCATAATTGTAACTGGTTATTATTATTACTGGTAATTTGAGGATCCGGTGATGCTCAGATAATTAAGACTGATAATTGAATCTATGGTGATTGGAGCGCTCTTAATTGAAACTGATAATTTAAACCCTTCTAACAATAGTGGAAGTATCTTTATTGAAAACAAATTTGCCACGCTTCAATTCTTATGTATACCTCCTTAATTCTTAGGTATACCGCCTGAATTCTTATGTATACCGCCTTAATTCTTATGTATACCACCTTAATTCTTACGTGTACTGCCTTAATTCTTACGTATACCGCCTTAATTCTTATGTATACCGCCTTAATTCTTACGTATACCGCCTGAATTCTTATGTATACCGCCTTAATTCTTATGTATACCACCTTAATTCTTACGTGTACTGCCTTAATTCTTACGTATACCGCCTTAATTCTTATGTATACCGCGTTAATTCTTACGTATACCGCCTTAATTCTTACGTATACCGCCTTAATTCTTACGTTTACAGCCTTAATTCTTACGTGTACCGCCTTAATTCTTACTAAGAACTGAACTTGACTTAAATTCACTTCCTTGTTTAACTGATCTACGCACTAATTAACCCCGGTTACTACACAGGTCTGAATCAGTCTTTTTTTCAATGTTATTTTTTCCTCTTTAATTAAAACTTTGTTAATGATTTAATGTTATAAAGCATGGGAGGTCTTCTGACATTTTAATGATATATAAATATTAAACAAGGGAAATGAATGAATAATATAATTGGATACGCAATGACAAATGAGTTATTTGATAAATAATTACTACAGAGAAGATAATTTAAGTCACGAATGTGAGTTTGTTTAAAAAAATAATTAATTGACTCAAGCGATGACAGTTAATTTACAAGTTTTGAAGTTAGAAGCAGGGAACAGAAGATACTTATTGATGCACTCTTGGATACACTTCTCTATACCCCATCAGAGTAGAGATACAAGTGTATCTCTACTCTTGTTTGTCTTGAGAGCTCTCTCTCTCTCTCCACACTCCTTCACTGCTAAGATATTTCCCCCCCCCCCCCCAAAAAAAAAAAAATATGATAAGCTCTTTATCATTAACAAGTGACCGATCACGGCAGCGCCACCATGAACCAACCTTCTTAATTTATTGCCTTCTCAATATATGTTTTGAGTGGCTTTAGGGCATGCGAACGCCGACGTCTTCACTTCCTGCCAACTCTACAAGAATGAGAGTTACGACTCTAGAAGTCGTCTTATGGTTCAAGATGACATGCTCACAAGATCGACTGGCCCACCTGGGCATAATAAATGGCTTTATGTACACACAAATCACAATAACGCCATATATTAAAGAACAGATCCAACAGGAGCCGTGACGACGGATCGAACCCAGGAGCTGGGTATTCACAGACGCGCTCTAGTCAATTGTACCGCGACATGGTACAATCCTGGGTTTATAGATCAGGTTTAGTGTCTCATAGCCACGTGGCTAAGCACATTACATAGATCATCGTTCTTTGTTCTTCATGAATCGTTCATTAGAAGTTTTTTGGTTAATATATTAAGTTGTGGTGATGTTAAAACCGAAGGATTGAGAACTGAGCCTGTGTGAATTTGCGCTTTCATAATTGATGCTCTGATAAATGAAGCTTTTGTTCCCTTACCGCAAATGGCGTACTGTCGTTTGAGTGTCTTGTGAGGGGTGAGAGTAGTTGCAGGTGCAGGAGGGAACTAGGGGACATGGAAGTGGTTCCCCGAATGTATGATGAACTGCATCTCTTTCATACATGATAACTCCTCCATGTTCCCTGGATGTATGGTAACTTCATCTCTTTCATACATGATAACTCCTCCATGTTCCCCGGATGTATGATAACTGCATCTCTTTCATACATGATAACTCCTCCATGTTCCCCGGATGTATGATAACTGCATCTCTTTCATACATGATAACTCCTCCATGTTCCCCGGATGTATGATAACTACATCCCTTCCATACATGATAATTCCTCATCCATTACACCCTCGATAATAGATATCCCCCCAAGGTAATGGGTGGAGTTAGTCCGCTAATGGGGATATTCCCAGGGGCGATAAAACTGTGTTTATATGTGGGTGTCCCTAAGGGGGAGTGAGAGAGAGCTTCCCCCTCAGTTCTCACTCTTTCAGACACCCCGGGGGCATTAAGTCGATACTTTCGTCATTTCCAGCAAATTAAACGTTCCGAGAACTTCAATCAAGCTCAGATACTACTCGTGATTTACCCGGAAAGTGTATAGGTATTCATCGAGGGATAATTAAAAGTGAGGATTGTGTAAAATCCTCATGTATCCTCGGATAACAATATCCCTATATCAGACCCCAATTCTAGAGTCAGCTGACTCTAATTCTGCAATTATCGTCAGCTGGTATGTGTTCGCTGACGATATGTTGAGCATCTCAAGTGTCGTCGGAAATAGTGTCGTTGCAAAGGTGTCTTCGTCTTCATCACCTGTCAGTCAGGCAACACGGAGCGGCCAAAGTAGCAGTAAAACAGGATTTCTAATCTGCTGAACGTGCGTAGCGACTTGGTATCGAGGTGTTTTCAAAGGGAAACAGGATTTCTAACCTGCTGAACTTACGTACCAAGCAGCTTCTTGGTAGCGAGGTGTTTTCAAAGGCAAACAGGATTTCTAACCTGCTGAACTTACGTACCAAGCAGCTTCTTGGTAGCGAGGTGTTTTCAAAGGGAAACAGGATTTCTAACCTGCTGAACTTACGTACCAGGTAGCTTCTTGGTAGCGAGGCGTTTTCAAAGGGAAACAGGATTTCTAATCTGCTGAACTTACGTACCAAGGCAGCTTCTTGGTAGCGAAGCGTTTTCAAAGATATTTCCAAACTCTTGTATCTTCACAAAGGCTGGAGCACGCTTACTCATACGCTAGAAATTTAATTTTTAAGAGCTGCGAAGGCTGGAGGGATCAGGGCCTAGGCCGCGCCTGTATTCCAGCGATCTCCCGGCTAGAGAGAAAGGATCAGGTGGAGCTTTCTATCTTCCCTCGCTACTCTTGCCACCTCATTCCTTACTCTCTCTTTTCCATCTATCTCCATCCTCTCTTCCCTCCTCGTGCACTTCCTCTAACTCTCTTTAACCCAGTGGGAGATATGAAGGTTAATCCAGCTAATACCAGCGGTGGTGAACTCTCTTGTTTGGACCCCTAACTGTCCGGCACTGTTGTGGAGCAGCTGGAGTCCGGACTACACCTGCACACAACTCTACCTATCATGACAGGTGTAGGGCAGGTGACCCCAGGTGTGGCACTGTTATCGTATGATCATGTATAAGGAGCATTTTGTCAGTGTATATGAGCATGTAACGGCATATAGGTCATACACACACACACACACACACACACACACACACACATATATATATATATATATATATATATATATATATATATATATATATATATATATATATATATATATATATATATATATATATATATATATATATATAAATAAATATATATATATATATATATAACGGGGTAAAGCTCAAGGGGTAAAGCTAAAGCTGCGTCATCTTGCAAGGCTGATCTCTCAAACTCTTTCTCACATTCTCATCTTCTCAGATATCAGTAATACCTGATATCAGTAAGCAGCACATGGCGGCAACAAGATAACGTGAACTGCAAAAGGGGGGAAGGGATTGAAGTCGTTAATCTCCTTGTTTGTTCACCTGAGACAGTTAAGCAAAGCCAGAGCGACATCTGGATACAAGTGACAGGATGAATGAGCAAACTAACCAGTTTTCTTCCAATTGTGGGGGGGGGGGGGGGGAGGAAGGGTTGTTCATGCTGTAATAACGTTATGTTCACTCTCAGAATGGCTGACTCGGACCATAAACTCGTTCATCAGGGGCACAATGACAACAAAATCATGTCTAATACTTTCAACAATTTATGTAAAAAAAAAATTGACGAGCAAGAATAACCAGAGGAGAGGGGAGAAAGACATTGAAACGAGTGTTAAGGGATCTGTTTTCTCTCTCTCTCTCTCTCTCTCTCTCTCTCTCTCTCTCTCTCTCTCTCTCTCTCTCTCTCTCTCTCTCTCTCTCTTCAGCTTCCCATTGACAGAGGACGACGGGGCCTTGCAGTGTGGGATGGTGCAGTGATGGCACAGTAGGATAGGATAGACAAGTGGGAGGAGAGTGAAAGGAAATCAATGATGGAAGAGAAGCAAGGAAGGGAAGGGAAAGGGGGAAGTGAGGTGCAAAGTATTTTCCTTCGTCGCTTGACCCCAGGCATACCAAAAAATGTAAAGATGTTGGTGCTCTCTCTCTCTCTCTCTCTCTCTCTCTCTCTCTCTCTCTCTCTCTCTCTCTCTCTCTCTCTCTCTCTCTCTCTCTCTCTCTTTCTCTCTCTCTCTCTCTCTCTCTCTCTCTCTCTCTCTCTCTCTCTCTCTCTCTCTCTCTCTCTCTCTCTCTCTCTCTCTCTCTCGCTCTCTCTTTAAAAATGCAACGACAAATATGGAATATTCTGAGAACACGTTACAAATTTTCATTTTTGTCTGGAGAACCTTCACTTCTCATTAATATACAGGACTGGTGAAGCTGGCCACACATTTTATGGAAGCTTCTACGACATTGCAGGTCCATTCAAGCGGAGCTGAGGGAAATAGATTGAATTTTTTTTTTAATAGAGAGAGAGAGAGAGAGAGAGAGAGAGAGAGAGAGAGAGAGAGAGAGAGAGAGAGAGAGAGAGAGAGAGAGAGAGAGAGCTTGCAGGGGTTGAACCTGGGTGTTTTGATCCCGCCTTTCAACCGCCAATCAACTGGTGTGCAGGTTTATAGGTCTATTGGGCTCTTATCATATCTACATTTGACACTGTGTATGGAGTCTGCTGCCACCACATCACTTCCTAGTGCAGTACATTTGTTAAGTGACAAAATATTATTGCTAATGTGTCTGTCTCATATGAGTACTTAGTTTCTGTTGCCCTGTCGATTTCGTCTTGTGCTTGACTAGCTATCAACTCTACGCTGGAGCCGCATACTCCAGTATTGGTCTGACGTATGTGATATGCAAGGTTCGAAATGATTCCTTACATAAATTCCTAAAAGAAGTTCTAATGTTAACCAGGCTCGCATACGCCGCTGATGATACTCTTTTGATGTGGAATTCAGGAGACAAGTTTGATGGGATACCAACTCCTAGATCTTTCTCCCTGTCCATTTCATAAAGGATTTCATCTCACATTTGGTATCTTGTGTCTAACCTCCTGCTCCTGCCGTCTACTTTCATTCCTTTGCATTTACTTGAATTAAACTTTAGTTGCCATTTGTTTGGTCATTCTTTCAGTTTGTCCAGGTTATCAGGACATATCCAGATAATATATCCTCTTGTATATATCCTATATATCCTATATCCATATATATACCCTCCTGCTGTCGTCCTCTGTCTTAATCCTCATAATTATTTCATCATCAGCAAACATTGAGAGGAATGAGTCTGTTTCCTCTGAAAGATCATTTACTTATATGAGGAACAGGATTGGTCGAAGAACTGAACCCTTTGGGACTCTGCTAGTGACATTTCGCCACTCTCAGACCTCACCCCCTCACAGTGACTCGCTCTTTTGTTGCTTAGGTACTCCTTATCCATTTGAGCACCTTCCCAGTCACTCCTGCCTGCTTCTTCATCTTATGCACTAGTCTCTTTTGGGGTACTATGTCAAAGGCTTTCTAACAGGCCAAAAACATGTAGACTGCCCACCCTTCTCCTGTCTGATTTTGTCGCCTGGTCGCCTGTTAAATCTGTACGGCATGATTTACGGCAGGAGGGGAGTGGGGGAAGAGTTAGATAAAGGAGGGCTAATTCTTGCCTAAAATTACAAAGTGGGGAAAGGGAGGCATAGTGACTCTGGGATAAGGGATCAGGGAGGACCTGGGATGTACAGGAAGGAATAGGATAGGGAGGGGTCTCTGTGGGATAGGGGGTGGAGGTGGTGTTTGGAGGTGGAAGATTGTTTAGAGGATAGGTTGGTAGGTGGTCTAACCTTCTGATCCACTTTGCTCTGGGATTGCTGGACTGCTGGTGGAGGGTTTCCCACTCCCCCTCTAAAAGTTAGTGAACTAAGGCGCACGCATGTGTGTTTGTAGGCTGTAACTATGTACTTTACTGTTCATAAATGTTTGCAGCTTACACAACAAAATGTCCTACGGTAACCTTACCGGCATTATTCAGTGAACAACGTCGTCCTTTGGGGGCCCGTATTTATGCGTTATTTCCCTGTTGTTAAAGGGAGACCGGGCAAGAGGAGCCCGCTGGTGGCAAGGCAGAGAGGCACAACGAGAAGCAAATATATATATATAAACCGAGTCGACCAAAGGGGACTTAGCAAATACTAATATTTCCCTGTGCCAAAAATGCATTGAACCAACAAAAGCGGCTTTTGCTTGCATTTTGTCCCCCGGCTCTTGTGTACTACTTTAACTCAACTTTATTTCGGGCATCGCTAAAACTTGGCCACAGAAAACTGAGTATAGAAACTGATGCTGGACTATAAGACGAATCAACAGAGAGGAGCAAGATTTCTTACTCATAAGATCGAGTACACATAACCTGGCATCCAGTAGGGGCTTGCGAATCCACCATTTCGTCAACCACATAAATACAGAGAAACGTGATCGTTCACCTACGACGCAGAGTGAGGAAGAAAATTTTTTAATAAATTGCAGCCAGGCTATAAAAAAAAATATTTACAAATTCTCTGGACTTTAGGGCTAAAATAGTGAACTGGGTTATCAGATACAGCTAAATTGGAGACCTTCTATGTCAATTGTAATTTATCATTTTCATTATAGACTTTGATAGTGTCAGTTTGATCCGACAACAATACAGCGATAATACAATCATTGTTTTGCACGAAACTTCAGAATTTGGTTTATATATAAGAGAACTAAACTGTTAAAAGGAAAATAGCAATAAACAAATAATATATATATATATATATATATATATATATATATATATATATATATATATATATGGCGATCATTTTCTGTCAGTACTAGTATTTCCGGTGAAATTATTTTAGATATTGAGCATCGTTCACATCCAGTAACACACTTTCTCTCTCTCTCTCTCTCTCTCTCTCTCTCTCTCTCTCTCTCTCTCTCTCTCTCTCTCTCTCTCTCTCTCTCTCTCTCTTTACGCTCTGGTTCCCGCAAGACCCAAAGGTCTTCTTGTTTGCTTGTCACCAGATGATTTATCTCTTACCTTGTTACTGTGCGAAATGTTTGCAAGCTTGTATCCAGCAGGCGCGAGGGAGATTTATCCCAATTTAAGGATTCTGAACAGTTTCCACTTAGCTTAAAGGATTAGCCTCTCCCCTAGAGCTAGCAGGGGCTGTGACTGGCGTGGGACGTAATTTGTAGGAGGACAGCTAACTTGTCTCTCGTGGGTGTGTGACAGCCCCCCCTCCCCCACTCCAAACTCGGATATATAGACACGGTCTTTCAGGCACGTAGCCCCTACCCGCGAAGAAAATGAGCCCGGACGAAAATGTAAACATGCTGGATAGCACTGTAAATGTCTGGCCACGTATGTGGTAGAAAAAATAATAACACACACACACACACACACACACACACACACACACACACACACACACACACACACACACACACACACACACACACACACACACACAACAAAAAAACTTGTGAGGAACACTTTTTCCCTTACACAACAGGTTTATAAATGATCATATATAAGGCTCATTTTGTGCAGAAAACGCTTGGGAGGTAGTTTTTTAAAAGGTGTCACCAGATGCCTCTTTATGGCTCCGTATTCCCCCCCAAAAAAATAAAACTTTCCATTGCAAGTATTACCCGTTACTTACCATCTGTCTGCTGTAATTCTTCCCAGGAGGGGCATGCACAATGGATTATACTGGCTTGTGTAGGTCGTTATTCTTCTCACCATGGAATGTTTTCTTTCCTTGCTTGTGAATGGTGGCAGCGGTGGTATCTTGTGGATTTAATCGAAATGTAATTTGCTTACAAGGAACTCTTTTTTTCTGTAAATCTGTATGTGCTTACGGTAAGACTTCCGGACACAGGTACTGTCACGACTAGGAAGACAGACAATGACACTATCACGTTCAGTTCAGGTCAATGCCCCACTATCACGTTCAGTTCAGGTCAATGCCCTTAAAAATGGAAGGCATTAGCCCCCACACAAAGACCCTCACATTAGCCCCCTCACAACAATTGCATTTAATTCCCGAAAGGAATTTTTAATGGTTATAACCGATACGTCAAGTGTTGCACTGTTCCATAGGCCTATTGCAGCCTTGTGACGGGCCTCAGGCAGCGAGTATCAACACACTATACAATAGTGTATTGGAGACGATGAGTCACAATAACGTGGCTGAAGATATGGTGACCAAACGACACACATCAGAAAATGTAGGAAAGGATAACGTTTCGATCCGTCCTGGACTTAATGGGTCGAAACACACACACACACACACACACACACACACACACACACACACACACACACACACACACACACACACACACACACACACACACACACAGCACTTTCACTGCTTATATACAAATCTTCTTATCCCCCCCCCTCCCCCAATGCTTTCACTCTCAGTAATATTTTATGCCTAAAATCCGACCAGGATGCGTTAGCCGCCTGCACCAGGCTGATACACGTCCAAACTCACGTCCGAACTCACGTCCGGATACACATACACACGTCTACACGTCCACACAAAGCAGCTCTCCGGCGTTCTGTGCTGTTCACAAGTCAAGTTAATTGGACTATCAACAGTGTTATGGCCTCGAGCTGTTTCGGAGATTCGAATCCTGGCGTCTTAGTGGTGGATCTTCGTTACCTACCACCGTCTGAATCCTGGGGCAGCACCGCGGTAAACCGAATCCTTCACTGTGCTTCAGAATTTGACTCGTTTCAACCAATAATAAACCTAAATATATATATGTATATATCCGACAGATTTGTGCGTCCTAAGGTACGCTAAAACATTCACTGCTCTGGACAGTGACTATACAACCCCCGCGGCAGTGACGCGTGCGAGAGTGGATGTCCAGTTTGGTGTAATAGACCTGCAGTGCCAGCCAGGCTCTTGCCCTTAATGACTGGACTACCTCCCCTCCAACCCCTTTGGCCTCTATGCCGCCTTCGTCACTGTAATTATAGAATTCCGTGTCAGGACGGAGTGGTCGTTAGGGCCTTGTATGTTCTGGTTGTTGGAGTTGGGATTTGATGAGGGAGGGGGGGGGAGGGAGTATGTTGGTGGTATATGTGAGGTTATATATATATATGTTGGTGTATAGGGGTATGTAGTGGTATATGGGAGAGTATATATATGTATATATGATGGTGTATGGGGGTATATGAAGGTGCTTATATATATATATATATATATATATATATATATATATATATATATATATATATATATATATATATATATATATATATTAAGTACTTATATGAAGGTTTCCTTATATGAAGCATTGTGTAATACACCGTCACAGAATCCCTAAGAATGATTTCCTTTCGGGAAAGAACCATGTCGGTATATCCATTTAAAAGTTCTTAATATATAATTTAGTTTATCGCTCATATTTTTGTAACATTCCAAAATTTAGTATCATGGAATATATATATATATATATATATATATATATATATATATATATATATATATATATATATATATATATATATATATACATATATATATATATATATATATATATATATATATATATATATATATATATATATATATATATATTTTTTACGTGAATGTAACGAAATTTGTTTTGCATATAAAATAGGTATACAAGACTTTTAAGACTAAACATAAAAGACTCAACCACATAAATTCTTGCCGAGGAAATGGAAAAATGTCCAGAATGTCACTCAGGAGGAACTCGGAAGTAGAAATAAAAACGAAAATAAATTCTATGAAAATTCCCAAAGAATTTACAATATGTATAAGTGAACTTGAATACTTGAGAGTGTGTTACCTATTATGGGAGGGGAGAGGGGGGAGGGGAGAGTAATGGTGGGAGGTGCTTACCTAGCAGTGATGACGGAGGGGTTGGGCTTTAGCTCCTTAGACCCCTGCCTGCCAGCTATGTTGCAGTTGGTGCTCCTTATATATATATATATATATATATATATATGTCGTACCTAGTAGCCAGAACTCACTTCTCAGCCTACTATGCAAGGCCCGATTTGCCTAATAAGCCAAGTTTTACTGAATTAATATATTTTCTCTAATTTTTTTCTTATGAAATGATAAAGCTACCCATTTCATTATGTATGAGGTCAATTTTTTTTTATTGGAGTTAAAGTTAACGTAGATATATGACCGAACCTAACCAACCCTACCTAACCTAACCTAACCTATCTTTATAGGTTAGGTTAGGTTAAGTAGCCAAAAACGTTAGGTTAGGTTAGGTTAGGTAGGTTAGGTTGTCGAAAAAACATTAATTCTTGAAAACTAGGCTTATTAGGCAAATCGGGCCTTGCATAGTAGGCTGAGAAGTGAGTTCTGGCTACTAGGTACGACATATATATATATATATATATATATATATATATATATATATATATATATATATATATATATATATATATATATATATATATATATAAGGAGAAACACATTTCCAAACAGACGCTGAGATTCACACACACACACACACACACACACACACACACACACACACACACACACAGCTGGAAGACAGAAGAGTTAGGGGGGACATGATCACCACATTCAAGATTCTGAAGGGGATTGATAGGGTAGACAAAGACAGTCTATTTAACACAAGGGGAACACGAACAAGGGGACACAGGTGGAAACTGAGTGCCCAAATGAGCCACAGAGATATTAGAAAGAACTTTTTTAGTGTCAGAGTGGTTGACAAATGGAATGCATTAGGGGGTGATGTGGTGGAGGCTCACTCCATACACAGTTTCAAGTGTAGATATGACAGAGCCCGATAGGCTCAGGAATCTGTACACCTGTTGATTGACGGTTGAGAGGCGGGACCAAAGAGCCAGAGCTCAACCCCCGCAAACACAACTAGGTGAGTACAACTAGGTGAGTACACACACACACACACATACACACACACACACATACACACACACACACACACACACACACACACACACACACACACACACACACACACACACACACACACACACACACACACAGCCGTAAAATCTTCAAAAGTTTAAGGGAATCATGTCAGTGGCCGGAGCAGAGAAACGCTTGGGGGGGGGGGGAGACGCCTTACACAGAAAATATAAAATTTATGCTGCGGGTGTGGGTGGAAATGCTGCCGGCGGGAGGGAGTTTATCCGTCGTGTGTGTGTGTGTGTGTGTGTGTGTGTGTGTGTGCGTGTGTGTGTGTGTGTGTGTGTGTGCGTGTGTGTGTGTGTGTGTGTGTGTGTGTGTGTGTGTGTGTGTGTGTGTGTGTGTGTGTGTGTGTGTGTGTGTTTATTTGCCGCAGTTCCTGCTCACACAGAGTTTGCACCTGGAGTGCTCAGCATTGGGAGATCCGTCACCTGTAGCCACCTGCCACAGGTAACCCAACCTGATCCTGGCAACCACTGTGTCGCACAGTCTGGTCGACACAGTTTTGTGCTGCCCATAGATATAGGTGTCAGCTCTGAACAAACCATAGCTTTTTATACTAGTACTTTCAGGTCATACTGGTGCTTTCAGGTCGACCTCACACAATTCTACGGACATAACTTGCAGTATTTCACTATGTCAGATTTGGCTTTTGTTATAAATTCCCCCCCCCCCCCCCCCCCCGATGATCCTAGTGACTGCAATATTATTGTTTATATATATATATATATATATATATATATATATATATATATATATATATATATATATATATATATATATAATAAACATTTTATTTTATAATTCAATTTCAAGGGAACACACAATCATTTTGATTGACATACTTTAAGACGTCAAAATTAACTCCTTTTGTGTGTGTGTGTGTGTTAGCAATATACTTGTTTTTGGTGCGGATACACTTCAAAAGTTACATTACCTATTGAACATCAAGACACATTTCCAAATGTGTCAAGACACATATATTTTTCCAAATATGTCAAGACACATATATTTTTCCAGCCATTCAGAAACCAGGACGTGCTTTTCACCGCAGACACACACCTCAAGGCACAATCTTCACTGCAATTACACCTGAAAACATTCGTCTGACTTAGGTCACACTCCGAGACATAATTAACACATTACAGCCGTCATTAATCTCTTTCAGTGGGATTCGACCCCGTGTACGCGTCTCTCTCTCTGCCCGGAACGGCAGCGCTGGCCAAGCCAAGGTATTCACCACGTTACAAAATATTGGTGGTTTGAATTACAGGCATCGCTGGAGCTCTCAAGGCCTGGGTTCAGGGACACTTGAACATGTGTATATACACGCACACACACACACACACACACACACACACACACACACACACACACACACACACACACACACACACACACACACACACACACACACACAAGCCTGGGAAAAAAAACCAGGAAACTGTAACTGTTGCTACCGTCCCACGCGAACGAAGATGAGACCAAGTATTAATGACTCGTATCCTGGAAGGAAAATACTGCCCTGAATTACCAGAATTTCTTGTCAAGGACGGACGAGGCCGGGTTCACTTAACTTTGGCTTGACGGAGTGTTTTAACTCTGTTTATATTTATCCTCCGGAATCATTATGCTATTTTCTCGATCATTTTTTTTGGTTAATTTAACTTTTTCTGTTCATTATTTTCTCTTAGTATTGAATAGTCCTGATTAAGTTGTTGAGAATTTAAGGCTGTTAATTAGACTTTTTGTTGTTCATTGTGAACATAACTTTCTTGTCAGGATTTGTTGGCCTTTTGGACTTTCGTTGGTCAATATTTTCTTTGTGTTAAACCGTGGGTGGAAGTGTATGTAAAACCGTGGGATGGGACGGGGGGAAAGAATGGTGCCCAACCACTTGGACGGTCGGGGGATTGAACGCCGACCTGCATGAAGCCAGACCGTCACTCTACCGTCCAGCCAAAGTGATTGGACTGGACGCTTTTGTATTGTGAAACAGGCCACCCAGACCGTGGGTGGAGGTCAGTTTCACAACATTGTTGTGGAAAGAGAAACAGATTTATGCGAGGGGGGGGGGGAGCCAAAGAGTTAGTCTATTCCACAAGACTTATGGAACTGAAGACTGGTGGGAAGGAGCTTGTGGAATGGATGATACAGGCTTAGTCCACTCCACCAGACAGCTGGTTAGTTAGAGTGCAATGGTATTGGGTTGTTTGGTAAGCCTCGTTACACACAGACACACACACACACACACACACACACACACAGGATCTGTACACCTGTTGATTGACGGTTGAGAGGCGGGACTAAAGAGCCAGAGCTGAACCCCCGCAAGCACAACTAGATGAGCACACACACACACACACACACACACACACACACACACACACACACACACACACACACACACACACACACACACACACACACACACAGCGGATCTGTACACCTGTTGATTGACGGTTGAGAGGCGGGACTCAAGAGCCAGAGCTCAACCCCCGCAAGCACAACTAGATGAGTACACACACACACACACACACACACACACACACACACACACACACACAACACCACCATGACCCAAACTCCTTACCCCACGGCAACACACTTGACACTCCATACTGCATACACTCCATACTGCAATATATCCTCCCTTCAACAATGTAACTTCCCCTCACTTGACCCCCCTCAAGCAATACAATTCTTGAATAATTCATCACAAGTCGTCGAGTATAATTTCCCCTGAGGGGGAGATAGCTATAAGGCGCGCACGTGTCGTTTAGATATCTTTAAGGTTGTAGATTTGTGCTATCTTTTTGCCTCAGCAGCGATGGATATTTGTCGAGGGCCAGGAGAGAGGGAACTGCCGAAACCCTATACAGGTATGATCCAGGTATTATTTTGTGTATATATATATATATATGCTTTCTTGGGAAGATGGCTTGTGATGGCATGCATACACACATACACATACACACACACACACACACACACACACACACACACACACACACACACACACACACACACACACACACACACACACACACATGGTGTATTTGGACGTATTCACCCTTTCCTTTCTCACTATCCCTCACTGTCTCACCTCCCAGTCCCTCACCATCCCTCACTATCTCACCCTCCCTTTATCTCTCACTTTCCTCAGTCTTCACATCCGTTGACGAAAATGAGGCGAGTGCTGTCTCTCTCACTCACTCCTGCTCTCCATGAAGAAATGGAAGCTGTGATTGGTCATTAGCCAAGGAATAGCTGACGGTAATTGGTGGGCTCTCGAACCAGTCATTAGGGAGCTCTGGAAGGTCAAACACTGGTACTGGAGGTCAGACGAGGTTACGGTATTGCGGACCTTATGTCTTGGCATCTTGTGTCTGTCTTATCTCTATCTGTCAAACAGACAGACTGGGGGTGTGACATAGCAAGAGAAAAGCGTGACACGGCAATAGAGTGGGATGAATAGAATGTCGTATTTGCGTGAGAGAGAGAGAGAGAGAGAGAGAGAGAGAGAGAGAGAGAGAGCCGCGTGACAAGTGATCCGCTGTTGGGGGTGGGAGAGGGGAGATGTGACAGGTAATTGTAGGGAATGGGCTGTTGGGTCTGTGATGATGGCTTCTTAATTAGCCTGGCTTGAGGAGGAAGAGGTAATGATGTAGTGATGATTGGTGGTGATGGGTAGTGGTGATGGTTAGTGATGATGATTAGTGGTGAAAATTGTACCTTACAGTACCATGTGAACTAATTTTCTTAAGTGTAGCAACTACTTCAGGCTGTATAAGAACGCTGCCTCGACCGAATTCCTCAATCATCACACAAATTTCCAGTGAAAAGCTTAAAATCATTCGAAAATCTCCAATACATCACTACGTTTTGGTAAATTTAAGACTGCCGTTGCAAGAAAGATTACAGGTGGAAAGAGTAGAAGCCGCAAAATTTGAACAAAGTTGAAGCAGTACCTTGGACGCCGCCAAAGGCCGCAAGGCTGCTGGCGGCATTTTGTGGAATGGGCGCGTAAAGTGGCGCGGGGCGTGGCGGGAAGCGATGCTCACTTGTCTTTGTTTAATTTTGGTCAAGAGGGAGGAGGCGCACGATGCCCCACTTCAGTGCCCTGGGCTTTGTTGGGGCTTCTCTCGTTGTCGCGACTTGAAGGTCACAGGAGCCAACGTGTATATTGGGCTTTACTGTGTCTTTACACAAACCGTATGTGATATTTTGTCCAAATAATGGTGCTGTGGTGTGTGGAACTCACTGTGAACTCTGTCACTGTGACAAACAGAGTTCCACGTCTGCAAAGGTCCACGTCACATCCTCATTACAAAGGTCTAAAAATGGTAAATAACTCTTACTAAGAACAACCAATTTTTCAGACTAGACTTTTATGAAAAATCGCATTGGGGGGGGGGACTACTCAACAAATACCAATATTTTTTAAAGCATTTCATTTGGGCCGATCGCGACTGGCCTATGACATTCCCCTACCCCACATGCTGCACGTGTGAAAATAGGTTGAGGCTATCCCTTGGCATCTGGCCTCCAACCTCGGACACACAGACAGGCAAAGGAGACATTTTATAAATCTAGACTTGATTAATCGTATTTTAGTCTTGATGGTCAACCAGACTTAAAGATTAAAGATAAGAAGAATACAGCATTCTGTGTTTACTATTGTTTCCCTCACTATGAATGCTACGTGTCTCTGTCTGTCTCTCTTTGTCTCTGTCTCTCTCTCTCTGTCACTCTCTCTCTCTCTCTCTCTCTCTCTCTCTCTCTCTCTCTCTCTCTCTCTCTCTCTCTCTCTCTCTCTCTCTCTCTCTCTCTCTCTCTCTGTCTCTCTCTCTCTCTCTCTCTCTGTCTCTCTCTCTCTCTGTCTCTCTCTGTCTCTCTCTCTCTCTGTCTCTCTCTCTCTCTCTCTCTCTCTCTCTCTCTCTCTCTCTCTCTCTCTCTCTCTCTCTCTCTCTCTCTCTCTCTCTCTCTCTCTCTCTCTCTCTCTCTCTCTACATCACCTCGACCTGTAAAAACCTGTGACCTCCAGCAGGTAGCTCGGGTGTGTGAAACATGTGTCCGATGATGGATGGAGCGGGAGCCACAAAACCAGGTTTGGGAAAGGTGTACCTTTTTCTTCATTAACAAATAGGGTAGCGAAGACTGAACCGTCACACCCTGGTCGCTTTTCCTCCCTGCCCCACTACCAGGTAGAGAGAGAGAGAGAGAGAGAGAGAGAGAGAGAGAGAGAGAGAGAGAGAGAGAGAGAGAGAGAGAGAGAGAGAGAGACGAAAGTAGGTGAAAATGAAGGAGACTCAATCAGAAAGCGAATTCTAATCTCCATCAAAGACCTAAACTGGAAGGAACGCAACATAAAAGGATTAAGAGAAGAGGTTAGATAAGAGGTAGAGAAGAGGTTAGATAAGAGGTAGAGAAGAGAGTCAGGAGAGTAGAGTAGAGAGAGAGAGGATAGCAAGATAAACATGAAGGGCAGTAAAAGGATATCCTTTCTCAACAAATAATTTGGGTAAATTACGAGAGGATGATAGAATAGGAAGACTAATTATTTGGAATTACTTTATAATTTCTACTCTCAAAAACCTGTCTAAAGTAGAGGCAAGATGAATCACACAGCACTAATCAGGATCATCAAGCTATCAAATACCACAGGTAAAATTAAAACAAAAAACAGCTTTTAACTTCACAGGTAAAAGTAAAAATTAACAAATGAACAAATCCACAAGGGCCGTGACGAGGACTCGAACTTACGTCCGAGAGCATCCTATATATTAACAAAATGGTTCCAATATCTAATACCTCTGTGGAATCAACAGACTTACATAATTTACAAATTATTTGTTCCTTAAAACATCCCGGGGTTGAAGATTTGACCCCAAGTTATACAAATATTTTGTCGATTTTTGTGTTATCAAACTTCATTTAAAACCACTGAGAAATAGCAAAAAATATACTTAGCATCTGAGTGAATTAACTTTCACTTTGTCGTATATGAATTAAAATATAATAAACACCTACAAATGATTAGCTGAAGCAGTGATATTGTTTTCGTTAAATCAGCGAAGCCGTTCATGCGCTGGAGCGATAACAGCCAGGTGTAATTGGGCATAACTCCTTCACGATAACAGCACATCGTTAGTCTCTTAAAACTGTGGCGTGAAAGATACCAATAAAGCATTTTAACCCCAAATAAATGTGGATATGAAAGCAATAACATAACTCAAGCTTTAAAAGAAAGGAACCAAGGCGGAGTTTACCGCCATAGTTCCTTGTTTACCTTTGTTTACCTTGGATTGTGAAGTTTCCAAGCTCGTAAACCGCTGAATAACTGTAAACATCGCCACCATGATCGAGAAAAGATGAACAGGTTTCGAAACGGGCTGCGTAAATGCTTTGATGAATCCTAGGGGGGGGAGGCCCATAAACTGGTTATTTAAACGCGAATTGCAATGCACCGTGCAGAATATATGCGCAACTCGGCGCGGTCGCTTGCACCATTGAACTACCCATAGCGCAGGAAACTATCCACGCTGGAGTGTGTGATTGGTCGCCTGTGTGACGCGTTAACTAACCTGCTCTTGTTAGGACGTTCAAATGGTGGCATGTATTGTGGGGTAATAGGCGACGCCGCGTGTTCCAACCTCTTGGCGATACAATGCGTCTGGCTGTGACGCATTGTATAGCGTAAGCCCACAGATATGTATAATGAATTCCTGTAAGAGGAGCATATATAATGAAGACAGTAACTTGTGCAGGAGGCTGGTCGATGTTTGACTGCTGGTCAATATTGGGGACCAAATGCATAGGTCCATCCTCTCCCAACTTTGCAGGGGGAATAGCCTAAGGTACGGGACAGACATAGGCTGGTGGGGGTAGGCCTACGTTAAATACTTTTCAAAATATTTGCATTTATTAGAGCCCTCCCCCCCTCCCCCCTCCCCCCCCACTTCCCCCTCCTTCCCCCCCCCCCCCCCCATGCTGTTTTTCTTGGAGTCAAGTGTGAAATAATATGGAGTGATTCTACAAGCGTTTTATAGTGATTATAATAATATATATATTTTTTGAGAGACTCAAATTGTTGTTTCTAATACATTTTTTTGAGAGAAGGGAAAGAGGGGGGAGGGGAGCTGGGGGAGAAAGGTGTATAGAGACTGGGAGAGGGGAGAGAGATTGGGATAGAGAGGGTTTGAGAGGGAAGGAAAGGGGAGAGGATAGGAGAGAGAGAGAGGTAGGCTGCCTAGTCAGCAGTCAGCTGACATTTCTAGCCAAGCTCTGACCCGCAAACAAACAAACAAACAAACGTCGTAATCGTGGTGCTCAATTCTTCTTATTTCCCAAAGTATATCTTGTCGTGGCATATTTGGCCTTGGTATACATTGTCCTGGTATGTATGTATGTATATTGTCCGGTTATACATTTAAAATGATGTTACTATTGCTGGGCATAAAAGAGGGGGATATAATAATTGAGGTTTTGGTAGAGGAATCCCAGCCCTCGGGAACGGGTACGTAAGGGCGAATTTTTGTTAAAAACCTCACGTTGGTTGCGCCGAGATAGCCAACTTTCTAACCAACTCTCACTCTCTCTCTCTCTCTCTCTCTCTCTCTACCTGTATTTCGCTAAACCTTTTCTCTATCTATAACTTCATCTTCCATCTCCCTCCTCTTTTATTCCTCTCTCTCTCTCTCTCATCTCCCTCTTCCCTCTTTTTTAATTCCTTTCTTTCTCTCTCTTTTAAATCTTTTTCATCTGTTTCTTTCCAATATCTATATTCCATCCTCCCTTTATCTCTCTCTCTCTCTCTCACTCTCACTGTGTTTACTTACGTTTCTCCTCCCTTTATTGCTCTATTCTTCCTTTCTTTCTCTCTCTCTCTCTCTCTCTCTCTCTCTCTCTCTCTCTCTCTCTCTCTCTCTCTCTATCTATCTATCTATCTATCTCTCTCTCTCTCTCTCTCTCTCTATCTCTCTCTCTCTCTCTCTCTCTCTCTCTCTCTCTCTCTCTCTCTCTCTCTCTCTCTCTCTCTCTCTCTCTCTCTCTCTCTCTCTCTCTCTCCTTTACCTCTATGCTCTCAGCATTCTCAAAAATTCAGGGGTACCATTCACAGATACCAAGAGTCTGAGGGGACAGTCAACCATCCACAGTTAAACAGGTTTAACAAGGGACAGAGCCATTAACAGCTCCAGGGACAATTAGGGACCGCGTCTCTTCTCTGTCCCTGAATTATTAGGGGTAATATGTGTAGGGCTCTTTTACTGTACCGGACCATGCAGACCTCCGGTACTGTACCGGACCATGCAGACCTCCGGTACTGTACCGGACCCTGCAGACCTCCGGTACTGTACCGGACCTTATATGTGTAGGGTTCTTTACTGTACCGGATCATGCAGACCTCCGGTACTGTACCGGACCATGCAGACCTCCGGTACTGAACCGGACCCTGCACACCTCCGGTACTGTACCGGACCCTGCAGACCTCCGGTACTGTACCGGACCCTGCAGACCTCCAGTACTGTACCGGACCTTGCAGATAAAGTGCTGTCCAGGACTAATATTTGCCGTTGAAAGTGAATGGAACATTCGTTTAAAAAATGCGAGAGATGAAAGCAGCTTGGTGAAGAGCAGCATTGGAGATACACGGTCCGGGGAGGAGATGGAAGAGGAGGGAAAGGGGAAGGGAAGGGAAAGGAAAGGAAGGAGAAGGGGGGGAAGGAAATGGGAGGGAGGTAAGAGGGGGGAGAGGGGGAAGGAGCGAAAATCTAGGGAATAGGAGCTTCATTTCCATCATATACTTTAGTTCCAATCTTTCCCCTCCT
>NC_091168.1:24089329-24159329 GCF_040958095.1 Procambarus clarkii | reverse complement strand
TATACACTTTCCCAGACAGGTAAGTTTTCCAATACATGTGATGGGGGGGGGGGTGACTCCTGCTGTATTGTGAGGCACTTGAATCCCACTTTAGTATAACTTCTGTAACAAGATTAAGTTAATTGGGTCATTTTCATTTTCCTCGTTCGCCTGTTGCTTTGAGTTGTTCGTCACATCGTGTGGGTAAACTTAGTAAACTGGTCATTGGTCCTTCACCCATGACAGGTTTACCGTAGAGTAAAGAGTAGTATAGCCGAGGATAAGTGGGAATAAGACAGACACACACACACAGGCAGCTGATCCCGGGTCACTTGGTCAAGTTCTTAAGAGGGCCACTAACGAAACCTCTCCATCTTCTCCACAATCATGGCGGCTTTGTTTACAGTTAATAATGACCAGTGGAACAGCAGGAGGGACTGACTAGTGGAACAGCAGGAGGGGTGTGTTGACACACAGGGCTCAGGATGGAACGGTCAGATATGTAAGTGGATTATACCTGTGTTGGTCTTGCTGGTCGGCTACCTTCCATCTCCCTGCCACCCACTTACTGCCACCTGTTTGCCACCCATCGTATGCCATCTGTCTGCCACCCACTGTACGCCATCTGTCTGCCACCCACTCTCTGCCACTAAGACTTTATTGTTTACACTGTGATTTGAGTCCTTTGTCGAGAGAGAGAGAGAGAGAGAGAGAGAGAGAGAGAGAGAGAGAGAGAGAGAGAGAGAGAGTTACAGATGTTCACAAGAACCCATGAACAAGCGGGTATAGCCACCAGGGAACAATACAAGGACGCCATTCGATTGCCATTAATATGGATGCCAACCTCCAGGATTGATTGATCGTTCATGCCAGCGAAACCCAATTGTGGTGACAGATAGGAACATGATATTGTGCTGCCCACCCCCCTGCCCACCCCTGCCCACCCCCTGCCCACCCCCTGCCCACCCCTGCCCACCCCCTGCCCACCCCCTGCCCACCCCCTGCCCACCCCTGCCCACCCCCTGCCCACCCCTGCCCACCCCTATGCGTCAACCTGATTGCGGGATTTACGTCCACTGTCAACCAGTGTTACAGTTTGAGGAAGACCGCATGTTTTTTTGTGTATTTTATTTTGAACACTTTTTTTGTGATTTGTGGATGTTGAATGAGATTGGCGAAGGGCTTTGTGAGTGATTGCAACCGGTGAGATTGGTGAGGGGGGGTGGGGGGGGGGGGTATTGTGAGGGGTATGAGTGGCGTATAATGGTGTGGGGGGGGGGGTGAGGACGATGAGTCACAATAACGTAGCTAAAGTATGTTGACCAGACCACACACACTAGAAGGTGAAGGGACGACGACGTTTCGGTCCGTCCTGGACCATTCTCAAGTCGATAGCGGACCGAAACGTCGTCGTCCCTTCACCTTCTAGTGTGTGGTCTAGTCAACACTGGTGAGGACTTTTGTGTAGGATTGTTCCAGACCAAGATTGGGCTTATATATATATATATATACCGGTGTTCTTATATAAGTACCGGTGTACTTCGTCTAGGCTTGCTATCTGGCAAGATGCCAGATGGCTTGGCCGTCCTTGGCCTGGCATCTCCGAGATGCTGGTGTTTGGCCAGGCTTGGCTGATGCTCATGCAGATAAGATTACCTCAAGAACAAAGTCACCTGGGAAGTTGGGACACCAGACACGGAACCTCAGCCCCCAGGAACACTGACGTCTGCTGACAGACAAAGACGTTCGAAATTGGACCCCCCAGATGACTTTGTAGACACCAACAGCTTCCTCGTTATCACCAAGCCCTTCCTCGTTATCTTTATGATACCATAATGGATACAAAGTAATGGATCAAGGATAAATAATGGATAAAAGAATGGATTCATTTTGGCTGGCTCCAGTGGGATTCTGTCTTCAGTAAATGAACAAATCCACAAGGGCCGTGACGAGGATTCGATCCTGCGTCCGGGAGCATCCCAGACACTGCCTTAATCGACAGAGCTCCCGGACGCAGGTTCGAATCCTCGTCACGGCCCTTGTGGATTTGTTCATTTGATGCATCACGTTAGTGTGATCTCTGTGTGTGTCTGTCTTTAGTACTTCCTTTGGCCACATATCACTGCTTGCAATTCTCATGATTATCAGTTCCTTATCTCCTTAGTAATGTATCTCCTTATTGTATAAGCCTCCCAGCCTATCTTAGCTTTGATTACATCGTCTGCGTGTATGGTAAAGCGGATTGCCTTATTTCATGTGATTATTACACAATATGTAATTATTAGGATATTATAGGCGGTTAAATTAATGGTCTATCACCTTTCCGCTCCAGCTATGATACACAGAGAGATTCTTTGCAAATACATAAAGATGTTTTTGCGATACATCAACATATTTTTTTGCAAAACATCAACATATTATTGGCAATAAATTAAGAGATTCCTTTTTAATACATCAAGAGATACTTTTGCAATACAGCAAAAGACACTTTTGCAATACATCAAGAGATACTTTTGCAATACAGCAAAATACACTTTGCAATACAACATGAGAATGTTTGCAATATATCAACGCATGATTTGCAATAATACAGTGATATGCCACCTACCTAAAGGGAGCCGGTCGGCCGAGCGGAACAGCACGCGGGACTTGTGATCCTGTGGTCCTGGGTTCGATCCCAGGTGCCGGCGAGAAACAATGGGCAGAGTTTCTTTCGCCCTATGCCCCTGTTACCTAGCAGTAAAATAGGTACCTGGGTGTTAGTCAGCTGTCACGGGCTGCTTCCTGGGGGTGGAGGCCTGGTCGAGGACCGGGCCGCGGGGACACTAAAGCCCCGAAATCATCTCAAGATAGGAAGATAACCTATCCCAGGCACTCGGTGAAATAATAATACTCATTTTCTGTTCTTTGCTAAGGGTTATCTTGAGATGATTTCGGGGCTTAGTGTCCCCGCTTTCCGGTCCTCGACCAGACCTCCTCCACCCCTCCAGGAAGCAGCCCGTGACAGCTGACTAACTCCCAGGTACCTATTTACTGCTAGGTAACAGGGGCATCAGGGTGAAAGAAACTCTGCCCATTGTTTCTCGCCGGGATCGAACCCGGGAACACAGGATCACGTGTCCAGTGTTCTGTCCGCTCAGCCACCTGCGTTTAAAAAAAATATATTTAATTTTGTTACGTGTACAAGTCGGTCTCCTGACTCACCCCCTCACCCCGGCTGAGTAAAAGGTGGAACAGATACAGGTGAAACAGATACAGGTGGAAACAGATACAGGTGGGAACAGATACAGGTGGGAACAGATACAGGTGGGAACAGTCTTTCCACCTGTATCACTCACCATGTTTAGACTTCAAAGAGCAGAATAAATTGAATAAATTTAATACAATAATCAGGGGGCAACAAACAAGGAACAAGGGGCATAAGTATGTTGACCAGACCACACACTAGAAGGTGAAGGGACGACGACGACGTTTCGGTCCGTCCGGGACCATTCTCAAGTCGATTCTCAATCGACTTGAGAATGGTTCAGGAAGGACCGAAACGTCGTCGTCCCTTCACCTTCTAGTGTGTGGTCTCGTCAACATGGGGGAGATATAAATGCTCTCATGCTTAATCTATAATGAGTTCGCGAGTGGAAAAAATGTTTCTTGTTTTTTTATATAATAGGAATGTGATCACACTATTAACTGGAATGGTCCGGCGGAAAGCATTACCAATTGTGGTGGTTTCGTGAAACGGAATTTGATTGAGTCTGTTCTAATCAGTCAGTGTCCAAATCTTCTTAATGTTAGTACTGGTATGTACAAACTTGATCCATTTTAAAGTTAGAATATTGCACAACAGTTTAAGAAAAAACTCTGATAAGGAAGCTTACAATGTCTCATTACAATTTTATATTCATATATTGTGTGTTCATGAGGCTTTTTCTTTAATCTTTCATCCCTATTCTCTGACCGCTTAATCCTCTTTGACTATTCTAAGCTAAACTATACCTGTTTCTGGTTAATTCTTTCCCTAGAGATGGGTTGGTCAGGTTCCAGATGTTGGCGTGTATCCTCTCTCTCTCTTTCCTCTAGTCAGTCTGGTGTTGACAAAGGCTGTAATCACGCCGAAACGTTCTCTTTCTTTCACATTTCTCTGTCGATTTTCCGCATATAATAGGAAATCTATTGTCTGCAACACACCCCCATTGTCAAGTACTGATTAATTGCCACTTTACCTTCCTTTTATAACAACGTGTGTGCGTGTATATATATATATATATATATATATATATATATATATATATATATATATATATATATATATATATATATATATATATGTGGGTGTGTGTGCGCGTGACATTGACAAATCAAAGAATGCTTAACGCGTTTTCAGCTGTCAAGTCTTCATCAGAGCTACACAAAAGCAGTTTTTGCCTAGCTCTGATGAAGACTTGACAGCCGAAAACGCGTTAAGCATTCTTTGATTTGTCAACGTGACACACACACACACACACTAGGTAAGTACACACATCTGTATGTATGTACGTGGTTGGAGACCAGATGCTTGGAACGGACATAGGGTGGCCGAGGTCGGCCCCAGTGCCATTCCTTAAGATATACCAGCTTCTAACTCACCCTCCGTCCTCCCCTTCCTTCCTAATCCCCCCCCCCCGGTTAATTTTCATGAACTCTGAAAGGTAATCGCAACTGAGTTTTGCAAATGGAAATGTCTTATCAGTTCCATAGGGGGGAGGGGGAACAGGGGGGGATAGATGTAATTCAACATGTATTCAACGTTATCAAACTAGGACTGGGTAGATACATCTAGACAAGTATAATTGATGAGTGTATGTATACATCATACATAAATACACAAAGGAGGGGGGGGTAGTATTTAAGGTATAAACTCACTAATTTATTGAAGTCTAAGAGACGAGAGCAAAGAGCTGAAGCTTGTGGGAATGCACATAGCGCAAACGTCGATAGTATTGGTATTATTTGAAAATAATTGGTATTATTATACCAATTATTGGTATTATATAATTGGTATTATTTTTTGTGATGGTATCTTTGGAGTGTGGGCTACATCATTCACATAATTACTATGGCAACACTGCAGTTATTGAGACTTAGTTCCCGTCAGCTCTCCCACACATTCTTGGTAGGCAGTCCGGGGCTCCTCCAAGAATATGTTGCATAGTGATTGACTGGGTACCAGACTGAGTGTGTGAGGGGTGGGAGGCTGAGAGTCTTCATCTCCCTGGCTGTGAGCATCACTGTGATCTGGAGAGATGAAAAAGTTAAGAGCAAGAACAGCATCCGTCAGAGCCATGATTCATCAAGTATTTACGCGTCCGCTTACGAAGCCCGTTGATCTCTCCTCAATCGAAGCAGCTTAGTCTGTATTTATTATACAGTTTATGAGCTTCGAAGCTTCGAATCCCATGGTAATTATTGTTATAAACAGCCTCTCGGAGAGCTTCGGAGGCACCAAACTGTTAAAGCACTCATCCGCCATGGCTTGAGGAAAGATGGACAGGTTTCGTTAAGTGATTGATGACTTCTGTTTCTGGTCAGTCACCTGCACGGGGGACACTGTTAAAGATTCGCTACCTGGAACAAAAAGTTCCAAGTAGCACGGGCTATGGTGAGCCCGTAGTTGTTTAACGTAATAAAAGTGGGAATTATTGGGCATCTCTTTAAGATGGGAGACGGTCCAGTAGCCAGGATAATGAAGATATCTTCTCATTAAGTCGAGATAAAGTTCGTGTGTGTATGTGTGTGTGTGTGTGTGTGTGTGTGTGTGTGTGTGTGTGTGTGTGTGTGTGTGTGTGCGTGCGTGCGTGTGTGTGTGTGTGTGTGTGTTCAAGGTTTACCACAAGGAACTCCTTATCCTTGAGTGTTTTCTCTCTACGCATAAGGAAGTTAAGGACTAAGGTCAGAAGGAGCTTGGAGATTGTAAAGTGTGCATTAGGGCGGCTCCGATACGGAGGAGTAGGTCATACATGCAGCTTAGCGAAGGCAGTTCTGACACGGAGCTGCCTTCAGGAGCAGAACACACACTGGACACTCTCCCAACTGGAGTGTGTGAGAGCACTCTGGTGTCTCTTGATTCAACTTAAAACTATGGATATAATTGATTTAATTTATTTAAATTATTAAATGAAGTTAAATTGAATAAGTGAATAATTGATTTAAACCTACAATGTTCCCTTTTTTTTTGCTAATTAAGGGGAAGATAATCTAGCCAAGACTAGTCTTTCTGTAACCCCTGTTATTACAGGGTTACATTACAGGGTTACAGAGGTAGTAATACATATATCAGTAAGTTCTACCATTGTGGCCAGCCAATAAACTCTTGAATATATAATTAATTATCGTGTCAATAATTACGTTTGCCTATTATTTGATAACCAGTTGAGCAAGGGCTAAGTTAAGGGTTGAATTGAAGGCTCTTGTTTTTCTCCATTGAAATATAAAATTAGTTTTAAAGGTAAATCAATTATCTTGGACAATGAGTTATGTAAAGGGATCACCAGGAACATGGAAAGAAGTGTTCCCCAGACACTTAACCATCAGGGATCGAGCATTGACCTTGCAAGAAACGAGGCTACAGAGGAAAGAACGTAAAATGTAAACTAAGTGAATTTCTTTCACCACCTTTCCTCTCAGAAACTCTTTATCAAGTCCACTAGGAACTGAGAACAATGCACAAAAACTTAACATTTTTGGCCTACCGTCCGTCAAGAGCCTCAAAAACAAATGTAATCAATCCTCAGAACTCCAAGGCCTCCAGAGTGCCCAACCAGCTCTCACAACCTGTCGATCAAAGGAGGTTGCAACAGTGGAGGAGGGGGGAATCTCGACACCCTAATTGAAGGGGTTGTGAGATGGCAGACAATAAACTTTGGGTTGAGGGGGAGGAAATAGGGATACCTGATAAAATAGGGGATACCCCCCCTATGCTGCTGGGGGTGGGGGGAAGCTGGCAGCGTAAATAGTGATGCGCCCATTAGGGTGCCTAGTGTCCTGCCTATTGCCATCATTGCTAAATAGGGACGTGCCTTACCCGCCATTTAATGCTTTAAGCTGGAACTGTAGCAAAATCGGTGTGTGACAACACCTCTACATGAGATGTTGTCACTCTCTACCAGCAGTTGTTGTCACTCACGCTGTGAGTAAGGCACTGAGGCGCTGTGAGGCTGTGTGAGGCGCTGGGGGGGAGAGAGATAGACCATTATATTAGCAGGTATCATTAAGGAGTTTGACACTGTGTGTGTTTGTCGACCATGATGGATACTCCCCCTTGAGTCATCACTGTTGCAAGTGGCAGGTCTCGATTGTGTGTGGTCCTGCTGTTGATGGCGCCTGACGTGTTGATGAGTCCAGACGTGTTGATTAGTCCAGACGTGTTGATGAGTCCAGACGTGTTGATGAGTCTGGACGTGTTGATGAGTCCAGACGTGTTGATGAGTCTAGACGTATATTATAGGGGTTATTTATATGCCTACGCAATAGAATTTCATTCTTATCTTGACTGTAGTGAATGGAAATGAGAAGGGATTTTTTTCTCCTGTGTTCGGGAGATTTGCTCGTACATGCTAAGCATAGGTTAAATCTCCTTTAAAGATTTATGAGTTTATTTCATTTCTAAGAGCAACAACTCGAAGAAATTTACTTGTACGGTGAGATTGATTCCTCTCTGTGAATTTTTCAAGTCTCTGAGAGTCAAATTTTAGCGAAATTCCACCCAAAGGGGATTTTTCTTCAACGATTAAACACACGAAACATTGGGATTGATCCGGGGGATTGATGCTATTCGGTGGGATTTTTATTTCAGATTAACGTGTGATTAATTCTGATATGCAGAGCTAAGGGAGAATGTGTTACCTAACAAATATATATAAACTCAAGAGGAGTCATTGGAATAAGACTGAAGAGACATATTAAAACAAAAAGTCAATATTTATTCCTTAACATATAAATTAGTCTATCGTTAAATGTCTGCGTAAAAAGTACTATCATTCCAGGTTTCTTTTTCTTAACATTAAAGTCAAGATTTATGACCTGATCGAGTCAGGTCAGGTTATATATATATATATATATATATATATATATATATATATATATATATATATATATATATATATATATATATATATCAGGAAGGGATCCAGTTGAACCAACATATCACTCTAATGTGTCTGACTGTTGTGGAAGTCAATACTGTGAGATGAGGTATTCATCACAATACAAGTGTGTGTGATGAAACTGTAATTGAACCATTCCTTCTGTTAACTATGTAACCTGAGCCCCGTACAGGTGATAGACCCGGGCTCAATTTGACTTTAGAGCCGGGCTCAATTTGACTTTAGAGCCGGGCTCAATTTGACTTTAGAGCCGGGCTCAATTTGACTTCAGAGCCGGGCTCAGTCATCGATTCATGAGTATGATCCAAGATACTTCGGACATGACATCTGATTCTCTGACTCGGTCGCCTGAGAGTGTGATAATACTTGACACTCGTTACTAACGTTAGCATTTCGAGTGGGAAAGTGTATGTAAGACCAGAGTACATGTAACACACACACACACACACACACACACACACACACACACACACACACACACACACACACACACACACACACACACACACACACACACACAGACACACACACACACACACACACACACAAGGGGACCACAGGTAGACAGGGGGGCTAGGGGGAAAATCGTCTCCCTGAGGCAAGGTGAGAAGTTTCTCTCCCCTCTCCTCCCCCCCCCCTCCTCCTCCCTACCTGCAGTGAACAGGTGAACGAGACAGGTGATACACGATACATATCGGTCCCCGTGGCTGTACTGTATCCGGCCTGTATGGCAAAATGTATGTAGGGAGGATACATGAGTTGGTTTCAAAAATCTCCAAAATAATCTCCAAATCTCCAAAAAATAAAATCAACCAAAAATAAGTTGGGTTTGTGGGTCATCAAAATATCTATAAATTTCCATAATATTAAATTCAACTTTTTAAATCTCATTTCCACTATTTACGTTTCTAATGAAATCCTTTCCCCTGTTACATACTTATTTTCCAATACCCCCCCCCCATTACAAGTCTATATTCCCTCCCTCCCCCATTACAACGTGTTCTAAGATGCAATCCCAAAATAGGCGACTAACTCCCTGAAGTGCCAATTTTATTTTAGGTGAAGGGGTGCATGAGGTGTAAGGATACAGGCCAAAACTTCTTGTCTTCCCTGGGAATCGAACCCGGGTCCACTGAGATGAGAATCCGCTGCTCTGAACATTACGATATTATATCTTTCCCCTCATAAAGGTATACGTTATCGTATCTTTTCCTTATTTGGTTCACTATTCTTAAAAGTTATTCTTCGAAATCTCCTTTTACTCCAATATTCTTCAAAATATTCGGTCATCTCAAAAAACATCTGAAGAGCAGCTAAATAAAACATCTTTAAGAATATATATTCTTAAAATAATTTAGTCTTCAAAATTGTTCCTTATTCTGAAATCTTCTTAATTCCTTATTCTAGATAATAAAATCTTATCTTATTAAAAATATTCTTTATTTGTGACACGAGTCTAAGTTAGGGCCAACAATAATATACAACTAATACACCTGAAAGTATAAATCATACATTATAGATTCTACACAAGACATAAGCATAATTAACACGTAAATTAACATGTAAATTAACTTGTAAATTAACACGTAAATGAACATATATGAAGGATTTCTGCTGAATAAAAAAATATCCTCTAATAAATTTCTGTTCACCTTTATTGGTGCAATTAAAACACTTAAGGGTTTTTTACTTCTGTGTTTTTTTGTTTTAATGTTTTTCTTATGGCTGGCGTTTGAGCTAAAGCAAACACGGCGCTTTGGAATATATATATATATATATATATATATATATATATATATATATATATATATATATATATATATATATATATATATATATATATATATATATATATATATAAACAAAATTTAAAAAAAAAACATTAAAATTTACATTAAATGTTTTGGAATATTATCATTTATCTGCGAATATTTTTAATTATTCGCGAGGCTGATGAAATCTTGCCATGCATATGCAGCATTAATGTTGATATTATTAATAAAAACTATAAAAAATAATGGTACTAACGATAATAAAAATGATAACGTTAATAATGATAACGTTACTAATGATGTTAATAAAGATGATAACGCTACTACTACTACTAATAATAATAATAAGAACAGCTGGAAAATTTCCAGACAAGATTGCATAACTTAATTATTTATGAAGGAACACGCTTCTCAAAGTCCACCTGAGTTAATTAAATTTCCCTCAGTCTCTCATCATAACCCCCCCCCATTATTTACCCCCTCCCCCCCCCATTATTTACCCCCTCTCCCCCCTCTTACCTACCCACTCTCAGCACCTCCATACCTCGTAGCACTATCAACGAGCCCCATTAACGAAGCCCCTCTCAGCGAAGACCGCAATATTCGAGCTCCACGAAACAGGTACATCACAAAGCACATCTCATAGACTCAAGCTGGGGGGGGGAAAGAGAAGGGACAATTATCTCTCTCTCTCTCAGCTTGTAGACGTGCCTTAGTGGACCCTTACATCAAGGGACGCCTCAGGAAACATCTCACATCATGGAAACATCATTTGCATCATGGTGTATGGTAGGCGTTGGGTAGAGGGGTCTATGGACATAATTAGCCACATTCTCTCGTCATTTCCCCTTTCCCCTATTTACCCTACCAGGCACACACACCCCTCCCCCTACTGGTGGTCACCCCTTCCCTCTTAAGCCATCTTACCTCCTCTGCACGATTCGTCGTATATATATATATATATATATATATATATATATATATATATATATATATATATATATATATATATATATATATATATATATGTCGTACCTAGTAGCCAGAACGCACTTCTCAGCCTACTATGCAAGGCCCGATTTGCCTAATAAGCCAAGTTTTCATGAATTAATTGTTTTTTATCTACCTAACCTACCTAACCCAACCTAACCTAACTTTTTCGGCTACCTAACCTAACCTAACCTATAAAGATAGGTTAGGTTAGGTTAGGTAGGGTTGGTTAGGTTCGGTCATATATCTACGTTAATTTTAACTCCAATAAAAAAAAATTGACCTCATACATAATCAAATGGGTAGCTTTATCATTTCATAAGAAAAAAATTAGAGAAAATATATTAATTCAGGAAAACTTGGCTTATTAGGCAAATCGGGCCTTGCATAGTAGGCTGACAAGTGCGTTCTGGCTACTAGGTACGACATATATATATATATATATATATATATATATATATATATATATATATATATATATATATATATATATATATATATGCATGGATGTGCAACAAATTTGATCTCCAACCTTGTCTGTCTCAAACCCTCTCTCACGCTCTACTGAGCAGTAATTAGAATTAAATTCAAAAGCAAACTTCAAAAAGTTGACTTCAAAGTCGACCAAATAAAGCCGGATCATCGACAGGTTTTCCAATTTGTATATTTCTTTTGCTGTGAGTTGGGTGAGCAAACTTGACCCCGATTATTTTACGGCCAAGGGCCGAGAACCGGTGCCTGGCCGAAGGTGGGAATGGGCCGAGAGAGAGAGAGAGAGAGAGAGAGAGAGAGAGAGAGAGAGAGAGAGAGAGAGAGAGAGAGAGAGAGAGAGAGAGAGAGAGGTCACACCTGCTTCCCTCCCAAGCACGACCTGTCGCAACAAGCCGAAATTCGGCCTGTCAACTCATTCCCATAACGTTCAGGGGTAATAACTTTCTCGCGTCTCTCATTATAGCTAGCTAGCAGCTCCAGGGGTGTAATGACATATTATTAAGACGCGCCATTGTGAGGAACCGCCAGGTATGGCTTCCTTGAAGAAGCCGCAGGTAGGAGGGAGGCTTTCGGGCTCAATTACCGGTGTTTATTAAGCAGGTTAATCAACACTGACACCACACCACTGGTTAAGAGGTTCACACTACTGGTTTAAGACGTTCACACTACTGGTTTAAGAGGTCCACACCACTGGTTCAAGAGATCCACACCACTGGTTAAGAGGTCCACACTACTGGGTGAAGAGGTCCACACTACTGGTTTAAGAGGTCCACACTACTGGTTCAAGAGGTCCACACTACTAGTTCAAGAGGTCCACACTACTGGTTTAAGAGGTCCACACTACTGGTTCAAGAGGTCCACGCCACTGGTTCAAGAGGTCCACGCCACTGGTTCAAGAGGTCCACAACACACTGGCTTAAGAGGTCCACACGCTGCCTTGGAAATTGAATTATTGATTAATGGAACACGTTGTTAGTAACCTAGAGGTCGTAGAGGGGAGAGGAGGGGGGTGTTACTGGATTGTTTCAAGCGCAGGTTAGACAAAACTTTCGGCGATAAACAGGAGCGGCGTCGCATGTTCCAATTACTAATTCTTTGCCCTTTCTCTCTCTTGATTGCGGGATTAATGTTGATCTTCATTCCTATCAGTCGCCGGAGGATTAATAGGGCCAATTACAAACAGCTGAACGACCAATTCCCCTCAAAAATAAAGGTACTTGACGGCAAAGTAAACTGTCTACACCTGTTTACATCGCTTGTGTCAACAGGTGAACGGAAGCTTCAGGAAAGCTGAGAAGATCGCGAAGGCCTGGACACGACCATACATCCATTAGTGACTCTCGGACAATATTGATATTAGTGTCAAGAGTCTGATGATGTGTTGATTCATACAGGACTCATCTTGTACTCTCCATGAGTCACAACTCATACTGTGAGGAGATGATGAACCTCCTCCCCCCCCCCCCCAGGTATGATGATGTGGCAGATGGGTTGAACCAGTGAGCTGCTACAACTCATTAATTATTCTAATTAAAAAATAACATGAATTTGCAAATCTTTGCTAATCTGTCTCTCTCTCTCTCTCTCTCTCTCTCTCTCTCTCTCTCTCTCTCTCTCTCTCTCTCTCTCTCTCTCTCTCTCTCTCTCTCTCTCTCTCTCTCTCTCTCTCCAGGAGCTTGACATCACAAGGAGACTGGTGCTATAGGGTGAGTATATTTCTCGAGTATATTAGTATATTTCCGACGGAGTTAGTGTTTTTTCATTGATGAATGATTTAGTCAGGACGTCTCGTGGTTATGTAACACAGGAGGATAACAGAGGTATGCTATCATTATACTCGCTATATTTCCCAAGTCAATCGTTCGGTAAAGTAATGTTATCATCGAGAGGGGGGGGGGGGGGGTTTGGGAGTATATATATATATATATATATATATATATATATATATATATATATATATATATATATATATATATATATATATGTATATATATATATATATATATATATATATATATATATATATATATATATATATATATATATATATATATATATATTTTTATGTATTTTCCACTCTTCGGAGTATATCTTCCACATATGTTCCATAAATATGTCTTGAATACACATTGTTTACGTCGGTTACCACACAAAGACTATAGTAGGTTGAAAGGTGTATTAGGTTGGTGGCATTTGTTGTTGAGGTAAAGATACACAACACCACTCTTCTGTATAGAGGTGTTCTCTGTGGTGTGTGTGTGCTCTGTGAGGCGTTCTGTGTGGTGCATTCTGTGTCCCCTTATTCGTGTTCCAACCCATGCTAAATTCTTTTTCTTTATCCCCCTGTTAATTCCCCCCCCCCTGAGAATTTGGTAGGTGGTGATCATGTCTAACTCTTGTGTCTTCCCAGGGATGTGATGTTTAATTAACCTTCCATCGTAACTCACCTCTGGGGACAAGTTCCGGTAGCATAATTCTGAATCTTCTGTATACTCACCTAGTTGTACTTGCGGGGGTTGAGCTTTGGCTCTTTGGTCCTGCCTCTCAACCGTCAATCAGCTAGGGTACAGATTCCTAAGCTTCTGGAGCTCCTATCATATCTACATTTGAAACTGTGTATGGAGTCAGCCTCCACCACATCACTTCCTAGTGCATTCCATTTACTTACTACTCTGACACTGAATGCGTTCTTTCTAATGTCTCTGTGGCTCATTTGGGTACTCAGTTTCCACCTGTGTCCCCTTGTGCGTGTACCACCCATGTTAAATAATCATCCTTGTCTACCCTGTCAATTTCCCTGAGAAATTTGTATGTGGTGATCATGTCTTCCCATGCTCTTCTGAGAGAAGTTCACTCAGCCTTTCCTCGTAACTCATGCCTCTTAGTTCTGGGACTAACCTAGAGGCATTTCTCTGAACTTTTTCCACCTTCGCCTTGTGCTTGACAAGGTACGGGCTTCATGCTGGGGCCGCATACTCCATGATTGGTCTTACATATGTGGTATACAAGGTTCTGAAGGATTCCTTACACACAGATTCCTGAAGGCAGTTCTGATGTTAGCCAGCCTTGCATACGCCGCAGATGTTATTCCTTTGACGTGGGGTTCAGGAAACAGGATTGACGTGATATCAACTCCAAGATCTTTCTCTCTGTCCGTTTCGTGAAGGACTTCATCTCCCATTCGGTATCCTGTGTCTGGCCTCCTATATCCTCCGCCTAATTTCATTATTTTACATTTACTCGGGTTGAACTTTAGTAGCCATTTGTTGGACCATTCCTTCAGCTTGTCTAGGTCATCCTGTAGCCTCATACTATCTTCCTCTGTTTTAATCCTCCTCTGTATGTGTACTCACCTACTTGTGCTTGCGGGGGTTGAGCTCAGGCTCTTTGGTCAGGGTGTGTGCGTGTGTGTGTGTGTGTGTGTGTGTGTGTGCGTGCGTGTGTGCGTTCGGAGTGTCAGGGAGGAGGGGGGGGTGCCAGGAGGTGTCAACAGGGGGAGACGGTGAATGTGCCACTTCACTTCCCTGGGGGATACGCCCCCTCTACTAGTACATCAACAATTCACGAGGCTCTCAACAGTGCTGGAACAGCGTCCGAACAGACAGAAATCGAACAATGTCCGAAACGAACAGAGCTAGTTAGTTCGGACACTGTTCGCATGTATGAATATTAAACAATGTGGTGTTTTAATATTCGAACACGCGGTTAATCCATACAGACGAACAGGTAGAGTGGGGGGGGGGGTGAAGAAAGAAAGGAATTATCAAGGGAAAGCGCCAAGCCATTACGACTATATAGCACTGGGAAGGGGTCAGGATAAGGATTTGGGATGGGACGGGGGGAAAGGAATGGTGCCCCAATCACTTGGACGGTCGAGGACGAACGGGGGGGGGGGGGGTGAAGGCTAGGAGAATAGACGAGGGGGAGGTTAGATGCAGGGGGATAGGATGGGGTGTGGAGTGTTTACGTGAAGGTGGACAGGAGGAGAGGTAGAGGGGGGGGGGCAAGGGATAGGAGGAGAGGGAGGTGCAGCCCCCCCCTTGCAATGTGATGGCAGATTGACGGTGTCTACAAGGACTAACTAATCCTCCCCTCAAGTGTGAGAGAAGCATCTCCTGATCCTCTTGCTTGCCATCACAGGATGGTGGAGCACTCTCTGCGTTATATCCACTCTCGAGATCATCGCGGCGCCCCCTGGCCGTCGTAGGCTGGCCGGCACCTCTGGACAGCCGCCAGCTTGCGCTAAAGCGTTCGTTGTTTCTCATAGTTTAGGGCATCTTGGGGCACTTCGGGGCATCTCGGGGCACTTCGGGGCACTTCGGGGCTCCTCGGGGCACTTCGGGGCACTTCGGGGCACCTCGGGGCACTTCGGGGCACCTCTGGGCACTTCGGGGCACTTCGGGGCTCCTCGGGGCACTTCGGGGCACTTCGGGGCACCTCGGGGCACTTCGGGGCACCTCTGGGCACTTCGGGGCACTTCGGGGCACTTCGGGGCGCCTCGGGGCACTTCGTGGCACTTCGGGGAACCTCGGCGCACTTCGGCGCACTTCGGGCGCATCTCGGGGCACTCTCGGGGCACTTCTGGGGCACTTCAGGACACTTCGGGGCACCTCGGGGCTCCATTATTAATAATTTACGACCTTATCTTGAGGTTATCTTGAGATGATTTCGGGGCTTTAGTGTCCCCGCGGCCCGGTCCTCGACCAGGCCTCCACCCCCAGGAAGCCAGCTGACTAACTCCCAGGTACCTATTTACTGCTAGGTAACAGGGGCATTCAGGGTGAAAGAAACTTTTGCCCATTTGTTTCTGCCTCGTGCGGGAATCGAACCCGCGGCACAGAATTACGAATCCTGCGCGCTATCCACTAGGCTACGAGGCCCCTCCCTTGTCTGAAATGGAGTTTCTCTGTGTAGTACGCGCTCTTTAATTCAAATTTGGAGGTCATTACTAAGCAATGGTTGAAGTCTTTGTGTGTTAAACGAAGTCAAAATAAATAAGAAGTCAAATTGGTCTTCTGGGGGAAGCCTTTACATCATTTACATTACGCGGCCTGGTCGCGGACCGGGCCGCGGGGACACTAAAGCCCCGAAATCATCTCAAGATAACCTCAAATTATCTCAAGATATGCCAGGAAGCCAACAGCACCCTTGTCGGCAGTCAAGTGATATCACTTCTTTAACAACTGTCAAGTGGAACGATCTATCCATAATGATGCTTTGTAGTAAGTTTAACAGGTTATCTTGAGGCTATCTTGAGATGATATTCGGGGCTGAGCGTCCCCGCGGCCCGGTCCTCGACCAAACCTCCTTTTTTGTTACACATCCCCCCAGGAAGCAGCCCGTAACAGCTGTCTAACACCCAGGTACCTATTTACTGCTAGATAAACAGGAGCAGCAGGGTGAAAGAAACTCTGCCTATTTGTTTCCGCCTCAGTCGGGGATCGAACCCGGGACCTTAGGACTACGAATCCCGAGTGCTATCCACTCAGCCGTCAGGCTCCCCCTGACGGAATGACACTTCTGAAACAATGCGGAGGTTTTAGTTGACAGCTTCGGGTAGAGGCTGTCAATCTGTCTTCGTGTTTGCTGTCAAGGTGGACGGTTGATTGACGGGTGGTGTCAAGGTGGATGATTGATTGACGGGTGGTGTAGCCTGTCGCTGCGCATCCCTCCCGGGGGGATGCTGGAGACGTTCGTGAGATGAATGATATCACAATATACTCTCCGAGACCTCGTTATCACTCGTTATCAAGAACGATAACCCACTTTTATTGCCATGCAGGTCGGCGTTCAATCCCCGACCGTCCGAGTGGTTGGACACCTTTCCTATCCCTTCCCCTCCCCCCCCCCCCATCTCCCTGTCCCATCCCAAATCCTTTTCCTAGCCCCTTCCCAGTGCTATATAGTCGTAATGGCTTGGCGCTTTTCCCCTCTGATAATTCCTTCCTCCCTCCCCTCCCAATTTCGAGGCAAGTTTGCCCTGTCGTGAGTTTACCAATTTATGTTATAATTGGTAAATTAAAGGTCATTTAAGACCTGTAATTTATGAATATTTTGACAGCTGAATAAATCCACAAGGGCCGTGATGAGGGCTCGAACTTACGTCAAGGGATGATCCCTGGTGTATTGACAACCTTTTTGTTCTTGTGAACAAAAGAACATAACTTATGTTCTGTCAGACCGGCCGTGGAAAGCCTGAATATCCGGCTCGTTGATGTTGGTATATATTATAAAGTTCATATTTTAAATCTGTTTGTTTACGAAAGATATTCAAAATCTATTTTATGTATGCAACTGATTTAAGCCATTACGACTATATAGGACTGGGTAGGGGCTAGGAAAGGGATTTGGGATGGGACAGGGAGATGGGGGGGGGGAGGGATTGGAAAGGTGTCCAACCACTCGGACGGTCGGGGATTGAACGCCGACCTGCATGGCAATAAAAGTGAGTTATCGTTCTTGATTGCATCATTGGGAAGCTCACTTGCAAATTGGATCATTTATTTGGTATATTGACACCAAAAAAAAAAAATGAAAAAATATATTCACATTTCGTTAAGAAATCTTGAAGTTCTGATAAGGAATTGCGGGGGGGGGGGAATCCATGACTATGTCTTTGTTGTTGTTAAAGATTCGCGATTTGGAACAAAAAAAAAATCCAAGCAGCACGGGCTATGGTGAGCCCGTAGTGACTATGTCTGTCTATACCGCGTCTCCTGCGCCTCTGGAGTACCAATCGCAGCTCACGAAAATCTATGACGCATTAGCGTTAACCAATGGCAAGGCAATAAAAGAGTGACGTAGTTCGCCCTCACCAATCACAGATGACGATTGTGGGTGACGTATAAACGACGTCCCACTCACGGCCGGTTTCTCTTTGATTGTTTTTTTTTTACGGGCTCGCCATAGCCCGTGCTACATGGACACTTCGTTCTGAGTAGCTAAATTTAAAACAACAACAATCCTTGATTGGTTTACGGGCTATTCATGCCCGTGCCACCTCTTGGGTGGCTTAATCTTTATCAGTCAATCTTGACTGGTGTCTCCTCGTATCTCTTAGCTCGTGGCTTGGTTGTCGGATTCGTCTTGTTAATCATTCGTCTTGTTAATCATTCTTGTTAATCATTCGTCTTGTTAATCATTCTTGTTAATCATTCGTCTTGTTAATCATTCGTCTTATTAATCATTTCTTTTCTTCTTTCTCTTTGCTTTTATATAACTTTTTGGTACACAAATTTTGGTGGTTAAAATTATTCTTATCTTTTGCATTTTTAATATTTTTTTATATATAATTTTTAATGTTCATAAGGAATATAATCCCTTTATTTTCTTCATCCGTAATATATATTTTTTTCTTAAGATTATTCTATGACTTACAACCAAGGATCCCGAGTTCGACCCCCCCGGGGGCGGGACAAAGACGATTGGGCACGTTGCTTTCACCTGATGGCTCTGTTAGCAGTAAATAGGCACCGGAGATAATATAAAATTTTGTCACCCGCAGGAGGCTTATATATGGGTCTATACGAGGCAGCTGCTATATATATACCCACCCAAAGTTATTCATATACATGTCTAACCTTCGCTTGAAACAATCCATCGATCCTGTCTGGTATATGTTACCGGGTAATTTCTTCCAGAAAACCTCGTTTACAAACCAGTATTTACCCAGGTCTTTCCTGAATGTAAACTTTTCGAGATTATATTAATTGTTCCGTTTTCTGTTTGTCATCTTCAGTCATAACCCTTCCTTCACTATTTGTCTTTCGAGAGCATATAAATTAAGTCTTTCTAAGTCTCTCTTCACGTGGAAGGTTTATGGGATTAAATTTAGATTCATTCTATAGTATGTCACCCAACTACAGTATCTAAATGGGGCCTAACCAGAGCAACCTAAAAGATAGGAACGGCATTGTTGTATTGCTAATGTTTCTAGGGAAAAAAAAAACTCACTATCCTATTTGCCTTTTTTTTAACTTTTATGCATATGCTTTTTTAGGCTTTAAATTCCTGCTAATCATGACCCCCCCCCCCAGACCTTTTATGGAAATCAAATTTCGTAATCTCGTCACAATCATCTGCAAATCTTTATATATATATATATATATATATATATATATATATATATATATATATATATATATATATATATATATATATATATATTATATATATATATATATATATATATATATATATATATATATATATATATATATATATATATATATATATATATATATATATATATATATATATATATATATATACATCTTGTGTTTTGTAGAACCACGCTGAGAATCCTTTATTAATCAGTGTTTCAAGCTGTAGACGAATGACTTTTGCGTTTATCGACTCAAGCAAATTTTTTTCTGCAATAGACATTAAGCTAATTGACTCAAAATCTATTGTGACACAACAGACATTTAGCTTCTCCATGATTCTGCTACTTTGTATGAAATACGTAAGACAGTGGTTAACTTATTCCGTCCTTACATTCCTTTAGGACCTTGGCGAAGACTTCTTAGGGCCCAGGAGACTTGTTTGGCTGTAAATTTTGTCTCTTGATCATTTTCAACCAAAGTAATGTGGAACAGTGGTTGAAGTATACATGGGTGGATACATGAAGTATACATGGGTGGATACATGAAGTATACATGGGTGGATACATGAAGTATACATGAAGTATACATGTTGACCAGACCACACACTAGAAGTTGAAGGGACGACGACGTTTCGGTCCGTTCTGGACCATTCTCAAGTCGATTGTGATGAGGGGAGAGAGAGAGAGAGAGAGAAGATTAAGCCACCCAAAAGGTGGCTTGGGCATGAATAGCCCATAAGTAGTGGCCCTTTTGAGCCATTTCCAGTATCAATAGATGATACTGGAGATCTGTGGAGGTGCGACTGCACCCTGCGTGACGGGAGGTGTCTCCCGTGAAGTGGTGATGAGGAGGTAGAGATGAGGAGGTAGAGATGAGGAGGTAGAGACAGGCAATAAATAGGCAAGAGAGAGCTGAGGAGGAAAGAAAGGTGTAGGGTGATAGTAGTAATAATGAGAACTGCAGAGGGCCTATTGGCCCATACGAGGCAGCTCCTATTGTGACTCATCGCCTGCACAAGTATACATGTATTATATATATACACATACATACATAGTGCCCGGTGTATGTTTCTTAAGTGTGAGATTCTGCGGGTCTCAGATGCTGAGAGCGAGCCTGAGATGGACACAGGTAAGGTGTTCATTAATTACCCTGTCTGTTACCTGTCTCTCGCCCGTCGCTTGCCCGTCTCTGAGATTGGCTCCTGGCCGGGGCTCCGCTCTGGCCGGCGCTCATGCCTCGGTGCTCACATTGAGCCCTGCTCACAGGGGGGGGGGCTCATGTCTGAGTGCTCAGATTGAGCCCTGCTCACAGGGGGGGCTGGGGCTCATGTCTGGGTGCTCAGATTGAGCCCTGCTCACAGGGGGGGCTCATGTCTGAGTGCTCAGATTGAGCCCAGATCACAGGGGGGGACTCATGTCTGGGTGCTCAGATTGAGCCCTGCTCACAGGGGGGGGGGCTCATGCCTCGGTGCTCACATTGAGCCCTGCTCAAATGGGGGGTGGGGCTCATGTCTGGGTGCTCAGATTGAGCCCAGATCACATGGGGCTAATGTCTCAACAATTCGTTTGTTTTTTAGCTTTTTAACCAAATATTTTTAATTATATTCCTTTTATCCAGTAAATAACGTTTGAATTACCCTCTTGTGATAATAATCCCGGTTTAACGTACTGACTTAGAGAGGATTAACGAGGATTAGCATCACAGGATTTCGTTATAATCGGATTATCAAGTGTCTTTAAAAGCTGCTTAATTGTCTCGTGAATCAGATAATTGAAACAAGAGGCATTCACGATTATCTGTTTGCTGAGATTATTCTTTGGTCATCTGTTTGGCGAAATCAGCTGTTGCGAAATTATTGTATTGTAAAGAAATGAACAATTGGACAGTTAGGACGGAGGACGAGGCTGTGATTGGTGGTCTGATGGTCGTTAGTTCTTGCTACACTCTGAGCGGTACAGTGGTACCGAGTTCCAAGTAGCACGGGCTATGGTGACCCCGTATGTAATACTGGGGGGCGGCGGGGCCTGAGGCCTTGACCAGCTCCTTGTGTGTTGCTCTTAGACATTTTTATGGGAAATCGCGTAATATGAACACACTGTGAAAGTGTTGAGGTGAACTGATATCCCTTAAGATCCTTCTTTTTGCCCCTTATTCTTCACCTCTTTCGTTATCATCTTCCTCCTACACATCCTTGGCCTCTTCCTCCTCCTGGTAGTGTACGTCTGAGGGAGCTGGAGGTAGAGGCTAAATGGGGAGGAAGGAGAGAAGGAAGGAAGGAGGTAGAGAAGGAAGGAAGGAGGTAGAGAAGAGAGCGAGAGGAGATTGTATAACAATCTTCCTTGCGTTGGTTTCTGGATCAGCGTCCCCAACGGCCAACCAGGCTGATGGACGCGACTGCTCGCAGCCTGATGTATGAATCACAGCCTGGTTAACCAGGTATTTAGCCTTTGGAGTTGTCTCTGTGGTATGTTGTTAGTACGAGTACCGTGTGGCCCCCTGGTACTATACCTGGTTGACCAGTTCAGCAACCAGGAGGCCTGGTCGACGACCTGAAAGATTTTCCGCAACGTGGCTATAGCGAAGTATTCTCACTGAGGTTTCTTGGGAGCGCGAGATAGTTCCAAGCCGGTATAGAACCGTTACGTATGCATTTTAAACATTCGAGACAGTCCCAAGCCGGTAAAACCGTTATGAATGCATTTTAAACATTCGAGGCAGTCCCAAGCCGGTATAGAACCGTTACGAATGCATTTTAAAAATTCGAGACAGTCCCAAGCCGGTAAAACCGTTACGAATGCATTTTAAAAATTCGAGGCAGTCCCAAGCCGGTAGAACCGTTACAAATGCATTTTAAACATTCGAGGCTTGCCCAAGCCGTTATAGAACCGTTACGAATGCATTTTAAAAATTCGTGGCAGTCCCAAGCCGTTATAAAACCGTTACGAATGCATTTTAAACATTCGAGGCAGTCCCAAGCCGTTATAAAACCGTTACGAATGCATTTTAAACATTCGAGGCAGTCCCAAGCCGGTATAGAACCGTTACGAATGCATTTTAAAAATTCGAGGCAGTCCCAAGCCGGTAGAACCGTTACTAATACACCGTTTCGTAAGCGCGCGAAGCAGTCGCTGGTCCGCAACTGACGAGGCGAATAAAAGATATGAAAATAAATCCGAGATATTTCAACCAAGTTGAGAGTTGTATCACGTGTTTTATGAGTTTGTGTCTTCCTTATATATTTTGTATCACCTTACGGGAAATATAAATAGAATTAGCACGGTGTTATAGTGGAATTTAAGAACCATTCTGTAGTTATTGAGTACGATAAAGTATGCTTTGCCTGTATAGATTCGCGGCAAAATATCATACATTGAGCTAAGGTGTTCTCTAATATATAATACATTTGATCATGTATATTTGACATTCTCCATCAAACGAAGACTATAATTACTTATAGTTAGTATTCTATAGTCCTGTCACCCGTATGCACCAGAGCGGGAAAATGCCAAATTGCATGGAATTAATAACACTAATTAACCTCATAATGTGAGGTTTCCCTAATTCTCAAGCCTAATGGAAACGATGAGGTCCATAAAAAGCAGTATTACGAGACCTAATTGGACAATTATGCCTGGAGTATCGTGGACAATTATGCCTGGAGTATCGTGGACAATTATGCCTGGAATATGCCTGGAGTGGATTCTAGGAGTCCTCATGCCCGTCCTGTGGCCAGGCTTGTTTTGATTTTTGTATTACTTAATCAAGGAAACTGTTGCAAGGGTGCAATTAGCCCGCGGTGCTAATTATTTTCTAAATGCAATAATTATGTTTTTTAAGTGTAATTATGCGGATGATTGTTATCATTTAGTGGCCCCGAGTTGTTTAATATTTAAAGTGACATGGTGATGTCACTTAAGATGTTTTATACATAAATCCTAATGTGTATATTTTAGACTTTCAGGTGTTTTATACACAAGTCCAGGGGTGTTTCATACACAAGTCCAGCTTTGGGTGTTTCATACACAAGTCCAGGGGTGTTTCATACACAAGTCCAGCTATGGGTGTTTCATAAACAAGTCCAGGTGTTTCATACACAAGTCCAGGTGTTTTATTCACAAGTCCAGGTGTGTTTCATACACAAGTCCAGGGATGTTTCATACACAAGTCCAGGGGTGTTTCATACACAAGTCCAGGTGTTTCATACACAAGTCCAGGGGTATTTCATACACAAGTCCAGGGGTGTTTCATACACAAGTCCAGGGGTGTTTCATACACAAGTCCAGGTGTTTCATACACAAGTCCAGGGGTGTTTCATACACAAGTCCAGGTGTTTTATTCACAAGTCCAGGTGTGTTTCATACACAAGTCCAAGGGTGTTTCATACACAAGTCCAGCTATGGGTGTTTCATACACAAGTCCAGGTGTTTTATTCACAAGTCCAGGTGTTTTATTCACAAGTCCATGTGTTTCATACACAAGTCCAGGTGTTTTATTCACAAGTCCAGGTGTGTTTCATACACAAGTCCAAGGGTGTTTCATACACAAGTCCAGCTATGGGTTTTTCATAAACAAGTCCAGGTGTTTCATACACAAGTCCAGGTGTTTTATTCACAAGTCCAGGTGTGTTTCATACACAAGTCCAGGGATGTTTCATACACAAGTCCAGGGGTGTTTCATACACAAGTCCAGGTGTTTCATACACAAGTCCAGGGGTATTTCATACACAAGTCCAGGGGTGTTTCATACACAAGTCCAGGGGTGTTTCATACACAAGTCCAGGTGTTTCATACACAAGTCCAGGGGTGTTTCATACACAAGTCCAGGTGTGTTTCATACACAAGTCCAGGTGTTTCATACACAAGTCCAGGTGCTTCATACATAAGTCCAAGGGTGCATCATACATAAGTCCAAATATCCTCTTACATAACTCCAGATGTTCCATAACAGCGGTAATAGAACAAATAAAAAACGATTCTTAAAGACTTTCTTCTGTAGTTATTCAAAGTTAAAAAAGAAAATACTTGTATGATTTTTTGTATGCATCATCTTGCCTCACCCCATTAATAGTTCACGAGGCCATAGTCAAGATTGCAAGACGTCTTGCAATCTTGCAAGATGTCTTGCAATCTTGCAAGACATTCTGCAAGATTGGCGCCAAACTGCTCCAAGAGTCTCCTCACAATAGCGGGCCTTTTGAGAAGGAGCTTCTGACCTTTACTGTAAGCAACGAAGCAAGTCTTCTCCTTGTGAGGCGTTGCAGAAAGAGAAGGGAAGGGTAGTTGCCGGCACTAGTTAGCAATTGAGGAAGCTTCCTCCTTACCAGGAGGCCAGGAATATAGTTAAGCCTTCACGCACCCAATTACGAAACAACTCCCTCTTTTCTCCTCAGTCATAGCGGCTTTGTTTGCGTGTATTAACTACTTCGCGAGCTGCGAAGTGCTGCGAGGCGCTTTGAAGGTGTTCAGGCTTCCTTAAGGTGATTCGAACACCCGGGTTGATTTCTTCCGTCTTGAGCGTCAGTTGGGGCCCTTCTGTGCATACTTGTAGATGTATTACTCAGGGTATATATAATTTCAGCATTCTCTTTGTATTGACTCTCAAAGTTATACCTATATTTGATTATTAATACGTGTTCTAACATTCCACACGTGCACACGTACGTGGGCAGTGTAGCGCTGACCTCGTGTATCATGGGAGCAGAATACCTTATTGATATGACTTTTTATTATTAATATTATTATTATTATTATTATATTCTACCACAGACGTGGCCACACATTTACGATGCTAACCAGCATATATACATGTTCTGCTAAAACATATAATTCAGTGATTTGTTGAACAATCAACGACAGAAGGTGATTGTCGTGCTTTTAAAATGCTAGTCTATTTATTAAGAAGATTGCTGTCACCTGTTTTTCCACTTGACATCTTGTCTGTGTTCGTGAACTAGGAAAAAGGCAAAAAAAATAGGATGGGGCTTTTTTGGAGGGGGCTTTTTTGCAGGGGGCTTTTTTGCAGGGAGCTTTTTTGGAGGGGTCTTTTTTGGAGGTGGCTTTTTTGCAGGGGGCTTTTTTGGAGGGGTCTTTTTTGGAGGGGGCTTTTTTGGAGGTGGCTTTTTTGCAGGGGGCTTTTTTGGAGGGGGCTTTTTTGCAGGGGGCTTTTTTGGAGGAGTCTTTTTGGAGGGGCTTTTTTGGAGGTGTCTGTTTTGGAGTTTTTTAAAGGGGGCTTTTTTTGAAGGGGCCTTTTCTGGAGGGGCCTTTTCTGGAGGGGGGGGGGGGCTCCCCCCCCCCCTTTCAAGAGAAGGCTGAAATACACCAACCCCAAGCTCTCCAATCCACTGCCGCTCTTGAAATCAGCCCTGGGGATTTTCATATTTGCCAAATGTTGTCTACATTCACTCTGAAGCATATCAGTGGTAAGGTTGTTTACATACCAAAACGCATTTACAAATTATACATTATTGCTGAATATTAAATCAACAGTTAGCATGAAGTTTGTAGTTATGATAGAAGGTTTGTTTCCCTGCCCTGTGGGAAGGGTGCATAGGGCCGTCCTAACGTTTGGGAAAGGTACATAGGGCCGTCCTAACGTGTGGGAAAGGTACATAGGGCCGTCCTAACGTGTAGGAAAGGTACATAGGGCCGTCCTAACGTGTGGGAAAGGTACATAGGGCCGTCCTAACGTGTGGGAAAGGTACATAGGGCCGTCCTAACGTGTGGGAAAGGTACATAGGGCCGTCCTAACGTGTGGGAAAGGTACATAGGGCCGTCCTAACGTGTGGGAAAGGTACATAGGGCCGTCCTAACGTGTGGGAAAGGTACATAGGGCCGTCCTAACGTGTGGGAAAGGTACATAGGGCCGTCCTAACGTATGGGAAAGGTACATAGGGCCGTCCTAACGTGTGGGAAAGGTACATAGGGCCGTCCTAACGTGTGGGAAAGGTACATAGGGCCGTCCTGACATGTGGGAAAGGTACATAGGGCCGCCCTGACATGTGGAAAGGGTGTGTGTGTGGGAGCAACAGCACCAGGCTGTTGCTTGGAGCGGCCCCGCAGGTCCACACACATCCACTGCAGCCTGGCTGGTCCGGTACTCCTTGCAAGAACTTGTCTAAATGCTTCCCTGTGGCCATGCAAAGGCCACAGGGATCGGGGTGTTGGAGAACTCCCGAGAGACCCTCTTCAGGTAAGATACAGGTAAAAGGGGGTGATTGGGGGGGAGACTCCACTAACCGCACGCCTGATGGGTAGCTCCACACACACCCTTAGGGGGCTGTTAGAGTTAAGGGGATCTAAGGGGATACATCACTCTTGGGTCTTCTTGCTAGTGGTTCTACTAGTTGGTGGTTTGAGTGAGGTATAAGTTGGGAGCCAGGTGGTTGTGTGTGTGTGTGTGTGTGTGTGTGTGTGTGTGTGTGTGTGTGTGTGTGTGTGTGTGTGTGTGTGTGTGTGTGTGTGTGTGTGTGTGTGTGTGTGTGTGTGTGTGTGTGTGTGTGTGTGTGTGTGTGTGTGTGTGTGTGAAAAGTGTCGTGAGGAGGTGAAATGATTGATAGACTGAGTATAGGTAGCTTAATGGAGGGTAGTTAATATCTCTTCCTGTCTTGTGTCCTCCAGCGATCATTACCCATAACTCTCCTTCTCTCACTTCTCCTCTCCCTCCCCCTCCCCCTCCTCTCCCCCCCCCTCCTCTCCCTCCCCCCTCCCCCCCCCTCTCTCTCTCTCTCTCTCCTGTTGAAAATATTAGGAAAGACTGGGTGTGAGAAAGTCTTTTATCTCTTATATTCGGCTGAGTGAGTGAGCGAGAGAAGGCCGGTTTCCAATTTCCTATTTTATCCGTCTCAAACACTGTGCTTGTCCGCTTTAACCGACTCAGCCTCTAGTTCTCCGCTTTAACCGACTCAGCCACTGTGCTTATCCGCTCTACCCGAGCGGGAGCGACGGTGTTTTGATAGCAGGAGTGAAGGAGTGAGAACTTAAGAAAGCAATTGCTGCTTTCAACATGCTTCTTCCCTTAATCTCTCGTCACCTCACAAGAACCTACCTTAACCTCACTGGAGCCTAACTTAAGCCTTACCCTAACCTGGCAAGAGGTTAACTTTACCTCAGAAGAACCTAACTTAACCTAATTGGCTAGTATAAAACCCCCTAACCTAACCTAACCTAACCTAACCTAACCTGGCAAGAGGTTAACTTTACCTCAGAAGAACCTAACTTAACCTAATTGGCTAGTATAAAACCCCCTAACCTAACCTAACCTAACCTAACCTAACCTCGCAAGAGGTTAACTTTACCTCAGAAGAACCTAACTTAACCTAATTGGCTAGTATAAAACCCCCTAACCTAACCTAACCTAACCTAACCTAACCTAACCTAACCTAACCTAACCTAACCTAACCTCATCTCACTATATAAGTGATAACTTATGAGCGCCCTACAGGGAGTCTGGAGATGTTTTACATGTAGTCATGACATGAGACAGTCAAGGACCTTCTGAGCGCCAGAGCAGCTTCATTTGCATAATTAGGAACTCCTGGGCCCTTTATGTGTGTTTGTGTGCGTGTGTGTGTGTGTGTGTGTACACTTAGGTGTGTTTGCGTGTGTGTGTGTACATACCTAGGTGTGTTTGTGTGCGTGTGTGTGTGTGTATACACCTAGGTGTGTTTGTGTGCGTGTGTGTATACACTTAGGTGTGTTTGTGTGCGTGTGTGTAGGTGTGTTTGTGTGCGTGTGTGTGTGTACACACCTAGGTGTGTTTGTGTGCGTGTGTGTACACCTAGGTGTGTTTGTGTGCGTGTGTGTACACACCTAGGTGTGTTTGTGTGCGTGTGTATTTGTGTGCGTGTGTGTACACTTAGGTGTGTTTGTGTGCGTGTGTGTACACACCTAGGTGTGTTGGTGTGTGTGTGTACACTTAGGTGTGTTTGTGTGCGTGTGTGTGCACCTAGATGTGCTTGCAGGCGGGGGTTTGAGCTCTGGCTCTTTGGTCCCGCCTCTCAACCGTCAATCAACTGGTGTACAGATTCCTGAGCCTACTGGGCTCTTATCATATCTACATTTGAAACGTTGTATGGAGTCAGCCTCCACCACATCACTTCCTAGTTCATTCCATTTACTAACTACTCTGACACTGAAAAAATTCTTTATAATGTCTCTGTGGCTCATTTGGGTACTCAGCTTCCACCTGTGTTCCCTTGTGCGTGTACCTCTCGTGTTAAATAGTCCATCCTTGTCTACCCTGTCAATTCCCCTGAGAATTTGGTATGTGGTGATCATGTCTCCTTGAGCTCGTCTGTCTTCCAGCCACGTGAGGCTGGAGTTCACGCAGCCTTTCCTCGTAACTCATGCCTCTTAGTTCTGGGACTAGCCTAGTGGCATACCTCTGAACTTTTTTTAGCTTCGTCTTGTGCTTGACAAGGTACGAGCTCCATGCTGGGGCCGCATACTCCAGGATTGGTCTTACATACGTGGTATATACAAGGTTCTGAAGGATTTCTTACATATGTGGTATATATGTGTGTGTGTGTTACAACAGGATCAGTGTAGGGGTGACTAGTGTAACTTGCAACATGTGCTTTCTATTACATTACTGTAACACTCGCCGTCGTGGGTAGAGTTACCTGGGACGGGCTCTATTCCTCCCCCCCCCATGACCCCCCCCCCTTTGGCCATGCCCCCCCCCCCACCGACCCTGCCCCACCAGACTGTTCCCCCCGTACGTCGGTGAGGCAGACATGGGAGCTACAAATCCACAAGGGCCGTGACAAGGATTCGAACCTGCGTCCGGGAGCATCCCAGACACTGCCTTAATCGACTGAGCTACGACAGGAAGTAGCTCAGTCGATTAAGGCAGTGTCTGGGGATGCTCCCGGACGCAGGTTCGAATCCTCGTCACGGCCCTTGTGGATTTGTTCATTTGATCCATCACGTTAGTGTGATCTCTGTGTGTGTGATGGGAGCTACACCTCATTGAGGGGGGGGGGCCAGACTATGAGGTTGGGGGAGACAATTAGGTCATCTCATAAAGTCATAAAGTCATGTCATAAAAAATGTCATGTCATAAAGGTGTGTGGTTAATGAGGCAGGTAATATGTGTGTGTGTGTGAGGCCTGGAACTGGTTCGAGGTAACCCCCCCCCCCCTTCCCCTCCCTCCACCCCATTAATTAACCCCTGCCCTGAACCCCCCCCCCCCAAGTCGTGCCCCGAGCACCCTAAAACTGCTTGATTGCACCCGTTAATTAATTTTAGAGTGAGTGAGTGGGGTAGTACTTCCCTATCAGTGCCTTCTGGGGCAGTGAGGTTTAGCTCTTGATGCCTCCCGGGCCTTACTAAGGCCTTGTTGTACCTGCTGAAAAGTTGTGAATGGAGGTTGAATTGAAATTGAAATAAGTTTATTGAGGTAAAATACACACAAAGGGATGAGGTAGCTCAAGCTATTCTCACCCCGTTCAGTACATCGTGTTAATACATACATAGACACATATACATTTAACAACATATACATTTCCTTCATATACATTGAGATAAACATATACATTTCCTCCTTGGAGGATGGAGGTGGCTTTACAACTTCTGCTTTCGGTGCATTACCACTTGTTGACCACAACCGTACAAGGGGACCACAACCGTACAAGGGGACCACAACCGTACAAGGGGACCACAACCGTACAAGGGGACCACAACCGTACAAGGGGACCACAACCGTACAAGGGGACCACAACCGTACAAGGGGAGGAGAACCGTACGAATATCTCCTTACATTCCTTCGCCTCATTTGGGTTTACAGCTTAGTTAACGCCTGTGATCTTTGGTCTCAGTTTCTCTCAGTTTGAAGAGGCTGTCACCTACTTTATCGTGATATTGTAGATAAAGTCTTATCTTCCCTCTCTTAAGGTTTCATGATCCCAACACTTTACGTCAAGAAACGTTTGCTGTGTCTACCAATATTCTTAATGATCCCAACACTTTACGTCAAGAAACGTTTGCTGTGTCTACCAATATTCTTAAGAACATAAGAACAAAGGTAACAGCAGAAGGCCTATGGGCCCATAACGAGGCAGCTCCTGTTGATTAGACAGGAGGTCTAGACATTAGACAGGAGAGGTCTAATCAACAGGTCTAATCCTGTTGATTAGACCTCTCTAAACTACAACTGTTCAGTGGTTTATTTTTCTCTATTACTATTTTGGTCATCCCAGTCTATTTTTTCCTGTGATTTAAATCACTCAGCATTAGGATCTTCCTCCCTCCCTTGTCCTCCCTTCCCTTGTCCTCCCTTCCCTTGTCCTCCCTTCCCTTGTCCTCCCTTCCCTTGTCCTCCCTTCCCTTGTCCTCCCTTCCCTTGTCCTCCCTTCCCTTGTCCTCCCTTCCCTTGTCCTCCCTTCCCTTGTCCTCCCTTCCCTTGTCCTCCCTTCCCTTGTCCTCCCTTCCCTTGTCCTCCCTTCCCTTATCCTCCCTTCCCTTGTCCTCCCTTCCCTTGTCCTCCCTTCCCTTGTCCTCCCTTCCCTTGTCCTCCCTGGCCACTGTGGGTTTTGCCTTTCCATAACATTCGAATAATTGTCACTACTTGTGATATAACATGAAATAATATAGTATACGTAATATACAATATGCAGATAACACCACGGATACAATATACAAAAAATACATGTAAGATATAACGTAGATAAATAGACCTTAACCTGCTGGGATCTTGACGTGATGCTCCTCATGACTTTTCTAGTGAAAAGAAACTCTTTAAACTACGCAAACTACAAATATACACACACACACACGAGGTGTATACTTCACTGTTCTCTATCTCTCTCTCTCTCTCTCTCTCTCTCTCTCTCTCTCTCTCTCTCTCTCTCTCTCTCTCTCTCTCTCTCTCTCTCTCTCTCTCTCTCTCTCTCTCTCTCTCTCTCTAAATATATATATATATATATATATATATATATATATATATATATATATATATATATATATATATATATATGCACACAGGTATATACTCCGATGCTGTGTGTGTATATATATATATACACACTGAGAAGTGACGTGAGGTTCAGTTCCTTGTGTATATGTGTGTAGCTTATTCGTCTCAAGTGTGTATGCGTGAGTGTGTGTGTATACTGAAGTACGTGTTCTTGCCCAGTTGATCTCTCTCGACTATGAACCTACACAGTTGTGTACTCATTGTTTAAATCCCTGTGTGTGTATGTATATGTGTATGTGTATGCATTTCAGAACTAACCCCCACAAAGCCAGATACTGATATAACACATATTACCATACTTATACCTAATTCCTCCTTCCTCCCCCCCTCCAAACACCTCATTTTCATTAAGATATCAGATGTTCTAACATCAACTTTTAAAATACTTGACTTTCACTTAGGGCTGTAGGTGTTTATTTGCGCAAGAGGCAGTGGGGAGGGGGCAGGACTTGGCGGGCGACTCCGGATGGCATCAGCGGATCTCAAGAACGCCTCTGTGCATCGACTCCGGATTTCTCGCGAACCCTTCAGACCTGGTTTATTTATGTTGTCGACGGCCGTCCATCAGGAGGCAGGGAGGCAGATATTCAGAAGAGCAGACTAGCATACAGGCATCCGCAAGGCAATCGTGACAGTCCGTCTGACAAGGAAGATGAAAGACACAGACAGGCACGTAGATTGAGACAGGCATTCGTGCTGGCACAACTGGGCAGACAGATAGACAGACAAAGAGGGGGGGGGGGCAGACAGTAAAGCCTGCAGACGACGGTAGAGCTACCAACCTGCTGCTCCTCCTGCAGGAAGTCACTTCAGGACTTCGCTCTCTGACTCAACTCTATTTTCCTGAGGGCCTCTACCCGTCACCTGTCACCCGTCAGACGTCACCTGTCACCCGTCAGACGTCACCTATCACACGTCACCTGTCAGTCACACTCGACGCGTCAAGTTGACGTATAAATATACCCTCTTGCATTGAGACATAATTAGTAATGCTGAATTACAAAGCCTTTTTTTATATATCAAGATACACTATAAACACACACAAAATTCTTTTGTTTTGGTATGGTGTTGGGCCTATAAGAGGCCTATCAACCGCGGGTGGGATATTAGGAACTATATCAACCTCCAGAAGGTTATTAAGGCCACCGCAAAAGAATACTGATCAAAGAATGCTGATCAAAGAATACTGATCAAAGAATGCTGATCAAAGGATTCTTACCAAAGAATACTCTAGTCCTGTACACTGTCCAGGACCAGAGGAAACTAACTCTCAGTGTATATACACACACCGAGAAGTAGGGTAAACTCCTTGGTTTACATATCACTTCTCACTCATTAAATACATATATATATATACACACATATATAAATACATATATAAGTTTGCATTTCCATTAACTTCTCAGAAGAAAATATTTAAATATTTGCATTACATCAACAAAATATAAATCTCCATGTTTTATATATTTTTAAACTATTTGTGTTACCCGGCTGCGCACGGGGTCCCTCTCTCTCCCAAACTTCCCGCTCTCTCACCTCTCTTCCCATCTCCTCCTCGCCTCTTCTCCTCTCTCTCCACTCTCTCTCACTCTGTGTCTCTATGAAAAAATATAGGGAATCGCTCAACCACTTTTTATTAATTACGTCGAAGGGGGGGAGGGTGTGGTCACTGTGGGTCCCAACTACATTTTGACCAATAGGACCAAACCACGACAAGCCTATGTCCGTACCGCACCTCTGACGTTTCATCCCGCAGAGTTGAGTGAGGCTACCTCTAAGCGTCTGGATTACAACCACATACAGACATAAATTAGCTAATCAAAGTTTCTACGTGGAAAAATAAAAGTAATAACTTCATGTGTGGATAGAGGCTATTTTCCCTCGGTAGACGGACGGACAGAGGCTAGCTGTCTACCGACGGACGGACGGACGGACGGACGGACGGACGGGAGGAAGAGCACCCCGGGTATTGAAGCCCGGGCGGGAATGATAATAAATCTCCGAAGGGCAAAGTTCTCTCAACCAAAAGGAATTCGATACGAAGATTCCGAGGCAGCTGGACTTCAAGAGAAGGATTCGAACCCCCCGTTTTTATTTTTTTTCTCACTCCCTCTCTCCTCAAGGTGTCAGAAGCCGTCAGTGTGAAGCTCTGATTTTCTCGTCTTCCCGACAATAAAGAACTGAATGGGGAGTCGCATGCCTAAACTTGTTAATTCAAAAAAGTTTCTAAATATTTTTGTCTCACAGGTTAAATTGGTTAGGGATAAACGTAGATTAAAAACTCTCTATTCTCTACTGGTACAGGTGGTAACGATGTAGACGGGCTCCGGCTCCTGGTACCAGGCTTAGAAGTTCCCCCTTCCTCTTAGCTCATGTAAGCCTTGTATATCCTTCTATTTTTTTGGTCTGGAACGCGATCAGCCAATCGGTTTACTACCAGGTCCCTAATTACTGCTGGGTGAACAGGGACCTTCTCACTTAACATGTTCTAACCGTCTACCACTCTGCTAAAAAAAACTTCATGGTGAAAAGGATTCCTGATCAACCGGGCTTTGACTACCTTTGTCAGCCTGGGTGTTAGATATGTCAACAACAGCCTGGCGGAACAAGCCCGTCAAGGCTTGATAAAAATTCAGGGCTTGCGAGAGGGGTGGAAAAAACTCCATTAAGGCGCTTGCCCAAACCAGTGAGTATACTTGGTCCTTGGTTCGAGCCCTGGCCAGGAAGGATTGCCTTAGGCCAAAGTCCTTGTAACTGTCCACCCGCTGTTCACCCAGTAGTGATTGGGTACCTGGTTGTTAGACGATTGGCAGGTCGTGTTCCAGGGGGGGGGGGGGAAACTAGTGGGTTAAGGCTGGAGACTTTCGGCGCCGTGGAGAGAGGGGGTGGGGACCTGCTGCTTGGGTAACAGCTTCTCCTCCGTATCCACCTACCCTAGCTTTGTGCCCTGGAAAGGCCACTCCAGACCGACAATTAGAACGCAACTCCATAGTCTCCTGAGACTGATGGATGACTACTACTACTACTACTACTACTACTACTACTACTACTACTACTACTACTACTACTACTACTACTACTTAGGCTGACCATGAACAATGGGTAGTGAAAGCTCTCAGCTCACCAACAAGAGTCAGCAACCGTTTGTGCCTGCTCCCTCCTGTGTGGAAAAAAAAATATAGCACCAGTGTTACAGGAAGTTTCTTTTATCGTGTTATTGCGTCGCATCAGAGTATAAGTAGTGGTAGTTAAGAGTAATGCTTTCCTACTGAATGTTACAGGGGGGACGACTTTAACAACCATGCAGGTTGTTAACGACCCACACGGCGGCGTGGCTCGTCCGGTGGCGGGAATTCTGTTGGCCAATCAGAATCCCCGGGCGAGGCAATGAGTACAGGTCACAGAACCTGGGCAGGGCAGTACTCTACACTCTCCCACCCTGTCGACATGGCCTAGTTGTGTGGGACCAGCCGTATGGCGAGATTGTGACGAGGTGATCCACTCTCTTCTGAACTACGACCCGGGGAAGATGGTGACTGTTAACGCCGTGGGGGAGTGTTAGACATCTACCGTCGACATCAGGATGATAATATTGAGCCACGAGAAGGTGGAAAAGTTCTACAGACGATTGGGTTAGTTGTATGTATATACCGTCGTGTCCGTGTAGTTGGCTGAGAGTCAGGTTATCTTGAGATGATTTCGGGGCTTTAGTGTCCCCGCGGCCCGGTCCTCGACCAGGCCTCCACCCCCAGGAAGCAGCCCGTGACAGCTGACTAACACCCAGGTACCTATTTTACTGCTAGGTAACAGGGGCATAGGGTAAAAGAAACTCTGGCCATTGTTTCTCGCCGGCGCCCTGGGATCGAACCCGGGACCACAGGATCACAAGTACAGTGTGCTGTCCGCTCGGCCGACCGGCTCCCAAGAACTGTCTTGCTATTACGTAGTGGATACAGTGCAAGAGAAGTACAAGGGTTCGGAAGAGAAACATTATCACTACTGAGTAACGCTGCTCTCTTTGTTATTGTACTCAATATATAAATATATATATAATATAACTGTACGTCTAATGTACAGTGTCCAGTAATGTGTATATATATAAATCGACATATAAGATACCCACGTTTTTGGGCAATATAGATAAATATCCATGATAAAATTTCACCTATATATTTAATTTTGTCCTTAGTCAGGGTTCAGTTATGTACGTGTGTCGCACCTGACAACAGGTCAGGCTCAGAAGGACGACACCTGACTAAGTCGGAGAGGATTACATTCGGATAACACTAGATTTATCTATATAAACTATAGTTATCAGAGTAATTATACACTAGAAAAGAATAAATGTGTTGGGCCTATGTAATCGACAGTTCGATCCCAACACCGCATAGCCTAAACAAAACCCCTTCTTCCTCCCCACCACTACCCCCCCAATCACTACCCCCCCCCAATCCTACCCCCCCCCCTCCCCCCAAACCACTGCCCAACCACCCACAAACCAGCCGGTCAACAGGTCAGCCACCAGCATCACCCACCGCGAAAACTCATCCTCCAGAGAACTTGTGACGATAAAGTTCGCCAGTAAAGATGTCAACTTAGACCAAGTCTCTCCCCCTTTCCCTCTGGTGGTATATTCACGCCCACTGCTCTGTAACCCACGCCCTCTGGCCACGCCCTCTCTGTAGCCACGCCCTCCGCCCACTCTCCCCCCCCCCCTAACTTCCTTTCCCCATACACCCCCATATAGCGCAGGATAGATTTGGTCTGTATGGGGTCCAGTGTGTGAGTATGGGGTCCAGTGTGTGAGTACAGGGCTCACTAAGGTCATCGTGACATTCTTCGAAGACCCTAGCAAATACCTGGTGTAGCTGTGGGGAACCTGCAGAACTGTGCGTGTGTGTGTGTGTGTGTGTGTGTATGTTTAAGACATTCCTCTCTGACTCTGGGTATAATATCAAGTGGTTCTTGAGCAAATACCTGGAATACCTCCCATTTTGAGTGTCATCGTGTTACTTAAAATGTCATATTTCTCAATGTTCACTTTCCGGTGTCTCGAGGAATTTCCTGATCTGCACTCTCATGTCTCCACTTACTCCTCCACCACCCCTCTCCCCTTTTTCCCCCTTATCTTGGGCCAGCGTGTACCCCTTAATATTGGGTCATGCTGCCCCCCTTATCGTGTAGCGAGGTCTAGTTCCTTCGGTCCTTCCTCATAGCTCAATCACCAAGATTAAGGTCATCTGGTTCTAGTAGTCCACCACCAACAGACGCTCTCTAATATCGTCTTGAATAGGGGTCTAGTGTGACCGTTCTATGATCCGTGAGGTGTATGCAGCGTCACAGTGGAGGTGTATGCAGCGTCACAGTGGAGGTGTATGCAGCGCCACAGTGGAGGTGTATGCAGCGCCACAGTGGAGGTGTATGCAGCGCCACAGTGGAGGTGTATGCAGCGCCACAGTGGAGGTGTATGCAGCGCCACAGTGGAGGTGTATGTTCTATGTCTGGTTTAGCACCGGGAGTTAAAACTTCCTACTGCAGTGCCCTAAGCTTACATGCTTAGTCTCCAGCTTGAGAAGTTTCACTGCCGTGGCTGGACAGCTGTGACTCTAGAGAGAGAGAGAGAGGTTATATGTAAGGCTCGGAGATCACTACGTTCCGTTGTTCTGTGGCCTCCTTATCTGGCCACCGGACAACATTTAGCCACGTGTTCAGGCTATGAACACATGCAGAGTATTCATCAGATCATACCGCTAATTTCTCTAGGTTCTCCTTGGAGAGAGTTTTGTAATTTCTCTCCATTCGTCATATACCTTATTAGTTTCGAATCGTTATTACACAGTGGAGCTAGTTCTCAGCCCTGCGGTGTTCTCTCCTCTCTTAAGTTATGCTTCGCGTGTGTGTGTGTGTCTGTGTGTGTGTGTGTGTTGGGGGGTGGGGGGGGGGGGTGATGGGGCTGATAGAGACACTTTGCGTTCTTAAGGATGTGTATCTCGTGTGTGTGTGTGTGTTTGTTTGTCCAACTTGAGGTGAGGGAATATTACCGCGAGGCTCCACTTGTGGCCCGCTGCCGGATAATTATTGTTTATTATTCAGGGGAAAGAAATATTTGGAATGTTTATCTTTGTTTTGCCTCTTCTGACTCTCTCTCACTCTCACTCTCACTCTCACTCACGCTCTCTCTCTCACTCTCTCTTTCTCTCTCTCTCTCTTTCTCTCTCTCTCTCTTTCTCTCTCTCTCTCTCTCTCACTCTCTCTCTCTCTCTCAAACACATCCCCGATTTCAGGCTTCATGGAAGTCGCATGCTGTCGCTATAAATGCCGATATTTCTTGAAAGGGTGGCACTGGGGCCGACCCTGATTCGCCTATGACATTCATATACCCCACATGTGTCATGTTGGAGACCTGAGCGAGGCTAGCCCTTAGTGTCTGGCCTCCTAGTTTCACAGACAGACAGACATTCTATTTTACAGATGTATGTGATCTTTTTGTAACAGTTTCTATATTTAGTGGTAACAGGTACAGGAAGATAACTGTCTGTGATAAATATATCAATTGGTTGGTTGATTTCTCAAGTTATCGCGCGAGAATTTTTTTTTTTTTGGGGGGGGGGTTAGGGGAAGGGTTTAACGTTGATGTACCGATGTTCTGAAGTGACACAATCAGAGACAGGTTGGCTGACCGTCTTGTGTTGTAATGTCCGGCTTTTAGAGCCCTGTTATAAAAGGTCCTGTACAGTTTGGTTGACTGCATCAGTGACTCCCTGGCTCGATGTATCACCATAGACCCTATATATATATATATATATATATATATATATATATATATATATATATATATATATATATATATATATATATATATATTTGTACATTAACTACCATCTTCTTCAGAGGTTGCTGTTTCTATCTCTCTCTTGTTATTACTTTAACGTGTAACACCTTCCTTCAAGATAGGAACGATGAATGAGTATGGGTGGATATCAATAGGAGGATATTAATAGGGAGCTATCAATAGGGAGTTGCTTAGGTAAGGGCCATAACAAGCCTGCTTCAGTTCCCCCCCCCCCTCCCCAAAAGACTTCCCCACCACCCCATCTCCCTCCCCACCTTCCTTTATCTGTCACGGGAAAATGAGTTAAATTTTTGAGATAACAAAATACATATTACAGGAAACACTGTATTTGATTTCAAAGCACATTTAAAGTACAAGAAAATACTTACAAATGAAAACCGAATGAGTTTACGAAAATACTGCAAAAAAAAAATGCATGGGATAAAGAGACGCATACAGTAGACAGGTAGATGTAGAAAGGTAGAGACGCAGAGAGGTAGACGCAGCTGCTGGCACTCGAGCAAGGGGAAAGAAGAGACGACCAAGAGTCAACAGATTTAAATGAACAAATCCACAAGGTGCCGTGACGAGGATTCCGAACCTGCGTTCGGGAGCATCCCAGACACTGTCTTATTCATTTGATGCATCACGTTAGTGTAATCTCTGTGTGTAGTCAACAGATTTGTTGAGTGGAAGCGAATTCTCCCTCAGCATGGGGGCTAATTTCCTGATGGGAGATAGTCTAGTGGAGTCCTTGATAGTCAAAAACTAACGCGAGTGCACGGAAGCGGTGGAGTAGTCTTGAAGATAGTCCTAGGGGCTGTTGAAGTAGACTGCTGAGGGCATATGCAAAAAATTCTATAACTTCATGGTTTCATTTGTATATATATTCTACAAAATCGTCTTCTTATCATCCTAATTATGTCGTATAAAGTAGTAATATATATATATATATATATATATATATATATATATATATATATATATATATATATATATATATATATATATATATATATATATATATATATATATATATATATATATATATATATATATATATATATAAACACGTAGAAAGATTAGACAAACATATTCCTTGGACATTGTTAGCCTCCGCCTCCACAGTCACAGGAACTACTCAACCTTCACGCCGTGATAACTTGAGATTGAACTAATCTGAATACAGGTGAGGCGGTGGGTGTTGTGTGTGTGTACTCACCTATTTGTGCTTACGGGGGGTTGAGCTCTAGCTCTTCATCCCCCGCCTCCCGCCGTTAACAACAACTGGGTTGTTGTTATTAAAGATTCGCTACCTGGAACAAAGTTCCAAGTAGCGCGGGCTATGGCGAGCCCCTCTAACTGGGGCTCTGTGACAGCTGCACCAGAAGATTTATGTGGGTGGATTCTGCTTCACTCTTTAGCGCTCTCAAGAAGTTCACGACCCCCTCACAGTAATGACCTTGGGAGAAGGGAGGGGGGGGGGGACTTTTCCCCCCACCTGTGTCTCCTCCTTGTCCATGACTCTGGGATCTTTGGTACGGAAACATCAAGTTTCTCCTAACCTTTCTCTTTTTTTTCCAGTGATACGGTGTTGAATAACTTTAAGAGAGTAACCACCAACACTAATAATAACTACTAATGGAAGGAGAGGGTATAGGAATGTAGGAGAGGAGGAGATGAAGATGGAAGAGAGAGCCAAGGTGAGACAAGATGAATGAATAAAGTAAATATCAGGTGTGGGAGAGAGAGAGAGAGAGAGAGAGAGAGACAGATAGACAGACAGACAGAAGGGGAAGGGAATAATCAGGGAAAAGCGCCAAGGCTTTGGGGAACTATCAGGGGAAAGCGCACGATTAAATATATATATGTAGCCCTTAGAAAGGGGTTAGGATAAGGATTTGGGATGGGACGGAGAGGAGGGGGGGGGGTCATGAAGGAATGGGGCCCAACCACTTCATGACGGCCGAGGATTGAACGCCGACCTGCATAAAGTGGGGGAACTCTACCGTCCAGTCCAAATGCTTGGGGAGAGAGAGAGAGAGATGCAGTGCTGTTCGAGAACCCAATTACACATCTGTGTGACGCGCACATATATATACCTCCCCTACACACCTGCAGCGTATAAGCTACAAACCTACAGACAACGCTAAAAAAAAAATAAACCTAAGTGCCAATTATCAACAAACTCCCCAAAATACATCCAAAGCCATTTGCAAACCGAAAATCTAACATTTCTAAATAAACACACAAATTTGGCTTTCAGGTCCCCATGCAAAAAATTTGTCCCGATATTTCAAAAAAAAATTCATTTTTTTTCCCCGTGCGACACAGATGATATTTTAGATATTTTTTTTTTTACCATATGCAAATTGTTCTTCAGATGTCAATCACAATTCATCAAATATTTGGGCTTACAGGTTATGTTATTTTGGGCTTGCCTCTTTATATATATATATATATATATATATATATATATATATATATATATATATATATATATATATATATATATTGCAAGTACTTGCAATAAGATTTCAATTGGCTATATGTTGTTCTTGCTAGCATCTTATATTCTGGGGGGGGGGGAAACTAGGGAAAATTGTAGTAGGGGGGGGGAGGAAGGCAAGGTGTGTGGAGAACTGTGGGAAAATAGGGGAAAACTATGGACAAAAAGTGTGGGAGGGGGGGAAATGTTTGGGGAAAAATAAGTGGGCTAGCCACGTTGGAGTTAACGAGGGGGCTACAGGTCTTGTGGTTAGGTTAACGAGGTGATTCAGGGTAGTAGCAGCTCCAGCAGCAGCAGCAGCTGTAGCAGCAGCTGGTGTAACACCAGGAGGGAGGAAGGGAAATAGTAAATAAAACACACACACGCACGCAAGCGCGCACACACACACCAAAAATAGCACTTCTGTCCTCTCTCTGGGACAAGAGCAAACAAGCAATACAAACTAATTTACTATATGACTGTGGGCTTTATGACTTTTTTGTGTGTGTGTGTGTAATCACCTAGTTGAGCTTACTGGGGTTGAGCTTTGACTCTTTGGTCCCGCCTCTCAACTGCCAATCAACTGGTGTACAGATTCCTGAGCCTATTGGGCTTCATCAAATCTACATTTGAAACTGTGTATGGAGTCTGCCTCCTGCCTGTGTATGGTGTGTGTTGTGTGTGTGTGTCCAAACACATTCACAGATCACATTCTATTTGTTGAAATGAAAACAAGATAATTTTATTATCCATAAATCAAAAGCTATAAATTAAGCCCATAAAAAACAGCCAAAATTGATATTCGCAACACACACATCTCATGACTGCTAAACCACTCCATCAATCACCAGTGCGCCCAGGTACAATTAATGCTGATTGTGACGCATGATTTAATTAGCTCTATCTCACTTTCCCCCTCCACTTAAGCGATCCCGGAATGCTATTTTTTAACACAAATTGTTAGTACGTAATTCTTTGAGAGATATATATACAAGAGTTGTTACATTCTTGTACAGCCACTAGTACGCGTAGCGTTTCGGGCAAGTCCCTGGAATACGATCCCCGCCGCGAAGAATCGTTGTTACAACCAAGTACACATTTTACTGTTGAGTTAAACAGAGGCTACAGTTAAGGATTTGCGCCCAGTAAATCCTCCTCGGCCAGGATACGAACCCATGACAAAGCGCTCACGGAACGCCAGGCGAGTGTCTTACCACTACACCACGGAGACTGTAATGTTATATCTGCTGAGCTTGAAAAGCTATTTAGTGGACAGAAAGTAGTTGATGTCGATGATCCAAATCAACATAAATGAATGTGATCATCCATCGTGAGATCAAAATTTAGGTCATGGTCGTGGGTTAGGTTAAAATAAGTCGTATCTAGCCACGACTTATTTTAGGTCGTGGCTAGATATGGTTCCCCCCCCCTTGTGGGGGGGGGGGAGAGGGAGGGAATTCTCAGGGGAGATAGCGCCCAGGCCATTATATGACTATATAACGTAGTCGTTATAGCTTGGTTGTCGGGGGAGACATCTCCCGTCACGCAGGGTGCAGTCGCACCTCCACAGATCTCCAGTATCATCTATTGATACTGGTAATGGCTCAAAATGGCCACCACTTACGGGGTATTCATGCCCGTGCCACCTTTTGGGTGGCTTAATCTTCATCAATCAATCAACCAACTTGCTTGTCCACTGGGGGAAGTGGACAAATCGTTCGCAAGAAGATCGACAAAGATCATGTTCACATGATCAAGATGCTGCTACATTAGTCTTGGGGTTGGTGCCTTCTTTTGATAATTACTTAGAAAGCCATTATCAGTACGATTTGATAATGATACTACTGGATAACGGTCCAGGACGGACCGAAATGTCGTCGTTCCTCCATCTTCTGACTTGTAGTTTGGTCTTCATATCTTCAGCCCCGTTATTGTGACTCGTCGTCTGCATAATGACTTACCTCTGATTATCAAAACCGTATTATATATATATCGTTAAGATATGATGTATTAGGCTCGGTTAGGTTAGGTTAGATTAGGATGTGAGGACAAGGGGCTGAGATATGAGGATAAGGGGCCGAGATACGAGGACAGGGAGCTGGGATGTGAGGACAAGGAGCTAGGATACGAAGACAAGAAGATGCGATCAGAGATCAAAGATCTATAGGATCTGATAACAAGTATGAGAGAGAGTTGAGTTTAACCAGATGGTCTCAGATGGTATCCAAATGGATGCTGATTTGGTTAGCGTGATCTGCAAACTATCAGGGCCAATAACTCACGACTTACTGTCCTATAATAATAATAATAATAATAATAATAATTTGTTTCTTTGCAAGAAGGTACAATGGGTTAGTGAGATTACATAAGATTGGTATTTTTTACATTCTTGCATTTACATTCCCTATTTAAATCTCTCTCTCTCTCCAATTCCCATCTATGACTTCTCTTTGTTTTGCTGCGCCTTGATTTTAACATTGAGACAAAGGCAGTGGTGAGGGGGGGGGGGTTGTTTTGTGTGTTTGTTTGTTGTGTTTGTCTGTCTGTCTGTGTCTTCATATCCTTGGCTCTACATGTGTTTTTAATCATATTTTTTTTTTAGTTCCTCTTCCTGATATTCCTTCCATTTGACTAATGAGATCGTTTACTTTAACCCTCTTTACTGGTTCTGCTGCTCACTAATTTTTTTCAATTATCTCTCTCTCTCTCTTTCTCTTTCTCTTTTAGCATTCATCGTTCATAAGCCTTTCCTCTGTGTCTTTGTTTCCATGCCCCCTCTTCCGTTACTTTCCCTCTCCCTCTTCCTGCTATTTCCCCTCTCTCTCTCTCTCTCCCTCTAAGTGTTTTCGTTCTTCCCTTTCTGCGTGGTTCTCCTGCATTCTCTCACCTCTTTCCCTACTCTATTATTTGTATTGTTTGTCACCCCTTTCATTGGTCTTTTATTTACTCGCCCCCCCTGGTGTGTTGTTGTTGGTGGTGTGTTGTTGGTGGTGTGTTGTTGGTGGTGTGTTGTTGTTGGTGTGTGTTGTTGGTGGTGTGTTGTTGGTGGTGTGTTGTTGGTGGTGTGTTGTTGGTGGTGTGTTGTTGTTGGTGGTGTGTTGTTGGTGGTGTGTTGTTGTTGGTGGTGTGTTGTTGGTGGTGTGTTGTTGGTGTTGTGTTGTTGTTGGTGTGTTGTGTTGTTGTTGGTATGTTGTTGTTGGTGGTGGTGTGTTGCTGTTGGTGTGTTGTTGTTGGTGGTGGTGTGTTGCTGTTGGTGGTGTGTTGGTGTTGGTGTGTTGGTAATGGTGTGTTGCTGCTGGTGTGTTGTTGCTGGTGTTGTCCGCTAAAAATAGCGGTCAAATAGCTGGTCAAATAGCTGCCCCCCCTTCCCCCCCTCCACACACACACACACAATCCTGAACCTTCACCTTCCTTCACCGGTTGCGTGTACACGCCTGCACGCGCGCGCGCTCTTGACATATACGAGGCAATACTCTTCCGAAGCACACACACACAGCACCGCTCCTGTGCCAGGTAAGTCCACTACGGGCTCGCCATAGCCCGTGCTACTTGGAACTTTTGTTCCGAGTTGCTGAATCTATAACAACAACAGCCCTGCTCGGGGGGGGATGGGGGGAAATTGCATCATCGGCGCTAACAAGGCGGCTTCTGGCGGCTCCAGGAAAATGGCGTTTGTCTACTAAGCGTTTGCTGATGTTAACAGATATTAATGGATGCCGGAGACATGTGCGGTGATGGATGGGCTGGAGGGACAGGTGTGTTGGGGGGGGGGGTGTTGGGAGGGTTGGGGGGGACTACACAGGTGATGGGACAGGTGTGTGGGGGGGGGGGGTGTTGGGAGGGTTGGGGGGACTACACAGGTGATGGGACAGGTGTGTGTGGGGGGGGGGGGGGTGTTGGGAGGGTTGGGGGGGACTACACAGGTGATGGGACAGGTGTGTGTGGGGGGGGGGTGTTGAGAGGGTGGGGGGGACTACACAGGTGATGAGGAGACAGGTGTGGGGGGGGGGTTGGGAGGGTGGGGGGGGGGACTACACAGGTGGTGAGGGGACAGGTGTAGGGGTGTTGGGAGGGTTGGGGGGACTACACAGGTGGTGAGGGGACATGTGTGGGAGTGTTGGGGAGGGGGGGGCTACAGAGGTGATGATGGGACAGGTGTGGGGGTGTTGGGGGAGGGGACTACATATGTGATGAGGCGACAGGTGTGGGGGTGTTGGAAGGGGGGACTACACAGGTGGTGAGGGGACAGGTGTGGGGGTGTTGGGAGGGGGGACTACACATGTGATGATGAGACAGGTGTGGGGGGTGTTGGGAGGGGGGCTACACAGGTGATGAGGAACAGGTGTGGGAGTGTTGGGAGGAGGAGGGGGGGGGGGGGGATCACACAAGTGATGAGCTTAAATGGTAAATAATTACTTTTGTGTATGTACTCACCTACATGTACTCACAAGGGCGAGCAATAGTTCTCTTCGTCTGTGTGTTTCCGTGTTGCTGTCTGTTAATGCTTTGGTTGTAATGCCTGCCTCTCAAGTTTGTATAGTAATCTCCTGTACGGTACTGTATCAAAGGCGTTTTGGCAGTCCAGAAATATGCAATCAACCCGTCCTTCCCCGTCCCTGTCTTATTCTTGTTACTATATCATAGAATTCCAGAAGGTTAGGTTAGGCCTGGTTTACCTTCTCTGAACCCATCTTGATGTTTTGTTTACATACTTAATTCTCTCTAAGTGTGTAACCAACCTTAAGCTCATTATGCGTTTCAAGGGGATGCTTGTCATTGATAGTTTTCTATAGTTAAGTGCCTCTTCTCTATTTTTCTCATTTCTTGTAAATTGGTACGACATTCGCCTTCTTCCAGCAACTGGGCAACTCTTCCTTCGTAAGTGACTCATTAAAGATCCTTGTCAGAGGCACGCTGAGGGCCTGCGCTGCCTCTTTTAGTATCCACGGTGATACATTGTCTGGTCCAACTGCTTTAGTTGCATCCAGTGTTGTGAGCTGTGTCATTACCTCCTCTGCTGTCACCTCTATATCTGATTGTCTCTCATCTTGGGTCATCTCCTCTGCTAACAATGGGAGCTGCTCAGGCTCGACTGTGAACACTCCATGGAAACAGGCGTTCAGTGCCTCGCAAACTTCCTTGTCGCTTTCTGCATGTGCCCCTTCTGTTCTCCTTCGTCTTGTCACTTGGTCAGTCACTGTCATTTTCCTTCTTATATGACTATGTAATAATTTAGGTTGTTTTTGTGCATTGATAGCAATATCGTTTTCGTAATTTCTTTCCAATACTCTGCTTATATTTATGTATTGGTTCCTGGCTCTGTTGCATCTGTTATTGTTGCCTTCTGTCCTTTGTACTTCCTCCCTGTGTGTGTGTGTGTGTGTGTGTTGTGTGTGTGTGTGTGTGTGTTGTGTGTGTGTGTGTGTTGTGTGTTGTGTGTTGTGTGTGTGTGTGGTGTGTGTGTTGTGTGTGTGTGTGTGTGTGTGTTGTGTGTTGTGTGTGTGTGTGGTGTGTGTGTGTGTGTGTGTGTGTGTGTGTGTGTGTGTGTGTGTGTGTGTGTGTGTGTGTGTGTGTGTGTGTGTGTTGTGTGTGTGTGTGTGGGGATGGAGGGGGGAGGGGTGAGCATGTGTGTGGGAGACAAACCAACGTAAATCCCCCCTTCCATCCCCCCCCCTACAGGTGTGCCACTGGTGTCCTCATTAACCCCCCCCCCCTTCCCACACACACACACACACACACGTCTCGGAGCGCCACGGTGAAAATTGGCCATTTGTCGGGTCAATTACGTAGAGAAATTGGGGCCCCTCGTTCTATTTTCCCCTCCCCCGCGCCGCACCGCGATGCCCTCAATGACACTCTTTGGCACTGTCTGTGTCCCTGGCACTCCTTGGCCCGGCTTGGCCCTTACACCCTAATTCAGGTGGTGGCTCGTTAGCCCATCACCCGGCAGTATCAGCAGGCTCCTTTGACTTCCAGGTGTACAACGGGGAGGGGGGGGGGGTGTTGCTAGATGTCTCCCAGGGTGCCGGGGGGGGGGTGGTAGAGTGCCACCTAGGGTGCCTGGGGGGTAGAGTGCCACCCAGGGTGCCTGGGGGGGTGGTAGAGTGCCACCTAGGGTGCCTGGGGATAGTGCCACCCACGCCACACAAGTGACGTATAAGCCCCAGGTCGCCGCCCTGAGAGCGAGGGTCACTAATCAGCAGGAGCGTGGCGGCCACCTTGTTAGTGCCTTCCAAGCTGCTTAGCTCCACTTACTTCACCCCAGGGTGGGGGGGGGGCAGGGGAAAAGCAGGGGGGGAGGTGACGACTCGTGTGTGGGCAGGGGGGAGGGGAGGGGAGGGGGAGGGGAAGAGTTACTCGTACATGTAACGCTAGACAGTGTTAAGAATCTATTTAGTCTGATTATCATACTATGTCATCATGATGACACAGACAGCAGCCAAATTTAGCATGTGAGTTGAACTAGACCTGTACCTCCCCCCCCCCCCTATCTTTGTCCCAATTATTCAGGTCTGAAGAGAGAAATCACTCTCAAAGATTTGTGAACTTTAGTTTAAGAAGTTATGATTTATATATGCAGAGGGGATTATACATACATACATACATGTATACATACATTCCTCTAGACCACAACCAATCACCTTCTGGTATTCTGTCGTTATAATCCCGTTTCAGGCTCCTCCAATAGAAACAAAAACGCATCTAAACTCCCTCACATAATCTGCCACACAAAGGCTCCACACCGCCGTCTGAACCGTTCCGTCACTTCATCATTATTCGCCCAAGAAAAAACAAAAACAAAAAAATAACACGGAATCTCAGCAGTTCGGATATTAAGACACATTGTTTCAGGAGTTTTAGCACAATCCGGATACTGGAGGGCTTGCTAATGCAAGACTTTATCGACTCCGGATAGTGGGACACTTTTTTTTTTTTTTTGCAGGCGATGAGTCACAATAACGTGGCTAAAGTATGTTGACCAGACCACACACTAGAAGGTGAAGGGACGACGACGTTTCGGTCCGTCCTGGACCATTCTCAAGTCGATTGAGAATGGTCCAGGACGGACCGAAATGTCGTCGTCCCTTCACCTTCTAGTGTGTGGTCTGGTCAACTTTTTTTTTTATTTTATTTTAATGCGAACATATATATATATATATATATGTCGTACCTAGTAGCCAGAACTCACTTTTTGGCCTACTATTCAAGGCCCGATTTGCCTAATAAGCCAAGTTTTCCTGAATTAATATATTTTTTCTAATTTTTTTCTTATGAAATGATAAAGCTACCCATTTCATTATGTATGAGGTCAATTTTTTTTATTGGAGTTAAAATTAACGTAGATATATGACCGAACCTAACCAACCCTACCTAACCTAACCTAACCTATCTTTATAGGTTAGGTTTGGTTAGGTAGCCGAAAAAGTTAGGTTAGGTTAGGTTAGGTAGGTTAGGTAGTCGAAAAACAATTAATTCATGAAAACTTGGCTTATTAGGCAAATCGGGCCTTGCATAGTAGGCTGAGAAGTGCGTTCTGGCTACTAGGTACGACATATATATATATATATATATATATATACACACATACATATACATTTCACCAAATCACCTCATTCTTTGGGGACATTCTTTGTCCGGCCGTGATGGTCAAGCGGATTAAGGCGCCCTGTAGTTACCAGTTGCGTTGCTCCTGGGAGTATGGGTTCGAGTCACTTCTGGGGTGTGAGTTTTCAGTCGCATATAGTCCTGGGGACCATTCAGGCTTGTTCGCATATATATATATATATATATATATATATATATATATATATATATATATATATATATATATATATATATATATATATATATATAGTCAAGAAAACCTTGTCATGGATTGACGTCTCGTCTAGTGTGGTAGAGACGCTGTATTAAAGAAGTTCGTTATAGAAAGGTCGGGGCGGTGACAGCTTATAACAAGCGGGGGAGACAAAAGAAATGGGCGTCACCCTCATTAATAACATATTGACAGACATTGTCCTCAAGAAACCACACATTATCAAATGAGTAATTATAGCAAGACAATGAGGGGGGGGGGAGATAGGTTCACAGACTTAGTGGTGTGGCACAGAGGTAGCAGAGAGGACTCTGCCACAGTCAAGGGGGCCAGATTCACGAAAGCACTTACGAACGTGCACATCTTTCCTCAATCTTTGACGGCTTTGGTTACATTTATTAAACAGTTTACAAGCATGAAAACTTGCCATTCAACTGTTGTTATTGTTATAAACAGCCTCCTGGTGCTTTGGAGCTCATTAACTGTTTAATAATTGGAAACAAAGCCGCCAAAGATTGAGAAAAGATGGACAGGTTCGTAAGTGATTGGGTAAGTGCTTTTGTGAATCTGGCCCAAGGTCACTAACAGAAAATGGGGAAGAGAAGGCAATTATCAGGAGGAAGCACCAAGCCATTACGACTATATAGCACTTGGAAGGGGTCAGGATAAGGATTTGGGATGGAACGGGGGAGGGAAGGAATGATACCGAACCACTTGGATGGTCGGGGATTGAACGCCGACCAGCATGAAGCGAGACCGTCGCTCTACCGTCCAGCCCAAGTGGTTGGGGAAAGTCTGGTATTTTTCAATAGATATCTTATTTCGATCTTTACTGCACAACTTGTGAAACACTGTCTACAGAGTAATTTTGTTCATAGATGGAATGGACACACCAAGATAATTACTGAACTTGGGTTCCGTGGGTCGTGTAGGGGAAGAGCTTACTTATCCTTGTCAGGTGTAGTCCAGTCACTTGGACTGGTCGGTAGAGCCATAGTCTCGCTTCTTGCAAAACAGCGTTCGATTCCCTATGGCCCCAGTGGTTGCGCAGAATTCCTTCACTCCATCCACCTACAGCTCCTTCACATATGCCTTCTAGGAGCCCTATTGTCATACAGGCTGCTTCTTGTTGTTGTTTAAGATTCAGCATCTCGGAACAAAAAGTTCCAAGTAGCACGGGCTATGGTGAGCCCGTAGTGGACTTACCTGGCACAGGAGCGGGGCTGTAACTTGACAATACATACAGGCTTAGCGCTCTCTCCTGATAATCACCTTACCTTGTCTGGCGTAGTTATATAACAATAATCATATTAATTCATTGGATCAGGGGGACAGGAAGCCAGAATGTATTTATACATGTGCTGTATGAATTAATTATTAATTAACTATTAATCGAGGTCCTAACCCCCCCCCCCATTCCCCAGGACGCAACCACACAACAAGCTGACTAACTCCCGAGTTCCTACTCGCTGCTAGGTGAACAGATGTATTAGGTGAAAGGAAATGTGCCCAACCATTTCTGTCCCGCCCGGGATTCGAACCTGGAATGCTCGATTGTGCGTCGAGAATGAACCCGACTATACTACCGAGACCCATTAGTTATTTAGATACTGGAGTATAATACGGAACAATGGTCATCGGGCCGTCGATACTAGCGGAGTGCCGCAAGTCAAGTAAAAATTTCCTAATAGTTACAGGACTAAAACCTATTTAAATTGGATTGGAAATCAGGCGCTGCTCGGATGCTGACAAAGGCAAGCTTCCCAACTTAGGGAATGACAAATTTATTCTAAATACAGGATAATCTAAATATAATTAAATATAATCTAAATATAATCTAAAAATAATTAAATATAATCTAAATATAATCTAAATATAATCTAAATATAATCTAAATATAATCTAAATATAATTAAATATAATCTAAATATATAGGATAATCTCCCTCACCCCTTTGGTGTTGCCTGGGGTAGTAATCTTATGGAAAAAAATATATCATGGGGTATCTACCTCACATCTCTTTCCCCTACCAACACCCCCACCTCTCTGCTGCTGCCAGGATAACCCATCTGCTCTCATAACCCATCAGAGAGCAGAGTTGCTCTCTGGGCACCATATTCACCACAACTTTCCGCTGGTCTCGCCCGGCGTCGAGATCCCCCGCCCCCCCCCCCCAAAAAAAAATTGCCCCGGATCTACTTAATCATTTTAAGGGAGGAAAGTACTGGAGTATGATGGTTATATTACGGTATTGGTATTGTATAGATGGGGCGTCTATATACGTGAAATGTGTACACACACACACACACAGGCGCATACGCACACACGCGCGCGCGCGCGCGCACACACACACACACACACACACACACACACACACGCGTCAATACATTACACAACGGAGAGTTAAACTGGTTCAAGAGATAACAGCTCAATCCTGCAGATACAAATAGTAAATATACACCTCTCCCTCTCTCTTTTCCTCCCCAAGTTAATACACGACATACAAGCGATGCATAATATAATAACTTAATAAATCACTTTCATCCAGGAATGGAAGATGTAGGCTGATGATAATTGTGGGACGATAACGAGAGATCTATCCAATGCAGTGATTACCATAATTAACATATCCACAAAAATGCGATAGTAGTACAAGCGATGAGTTATAAATAATAACACTACTGCCTCGTATATAATTGTTACAAAAGAAAATAGAGGTTTAAAATAGTGTCGTGGCAGGAATGGTCCACAATGATGGAATGCCTATTTACTTCCCCGTCTCCTCCCCTCAAACTACCCCTACAAACCATCACTTCTACTACAGCAAACCACTACTATCCCTTCCACAAACCACCGTTATTATTCTCAAAACCTTCTACAACAACCACCACTCCCACATACTTCCCCCCCCCCACACACAAACCACCATTAGTACTTCCATGAACCACCACCTTCACAAACCACTACCACAAGCCGCCTCCACTACCACAAACCAGCCTCCGACAGCCCACTGCTAGCACTTCCCACAAATCACTCCCACCATTCTCACAACCCACCTCCACTTACAAAAACCCACAAACACCCACCACCACAAACCACTACAATCATCCACCACCAACCCCCGAATCATCCATCAGCATAAACCACCAAAATCATCCACCACCAACGCCATTATCCACCACAACCACTAACCACCACCAGCCCGGCTCGGCTCTCTTTAAGCTCCGCCGCCCTAGTGATGAACAGTGATATTTCTCGATAACAGGTGACAGTATCCTGGCCCCCACGTCCTTCATTGTTGCTTCTGTCCATGCTGTCGTTGTTGTCCCATGCTGTCGTTGTTGTCCATGCTGCTGATGTTGTCCCATGTTGTCATTCAGAACAGCTGGGGGGGCGCTGTGGGCGACATGTGTACAAACACATCCTCAAAACTTAGATCTAAACCACAATTGTCTCGCGTAATTACTCCTGCTGTATTAGGTACATTAGAAATTAATATGCATTGATTTGTTTACCTTTATTCAAAATAGGGAAGAAAATCCTAGAAGGTCGCCACATGAGACCCGGGTGCATGGCAGGAAGTGCAAAATACCCACATTGAACAGCACAGGTGTGAATAGGTACGCTGAGAGAGAACTCTTACCAACATCAAGGGCCCCCAAGACGTTTCAACATTCTCCTTCTAAACATAAGGAGCATAATTGGCCAAACGGTATAGAACACTTAAGGTGTTCAAAAAGAGAACCTCCAAAGGATACGTGATCAACCAGGCCGTGATTCACACGTCAGACTGCGAGCCTGGTCAGAAACCGGGCTGCAGAAACGTTGATCCTAGTAACCAACGTAAAGTAACCACAAGGTTGGTAACTGATATAAACGAAGAGTGTATATAAACTGTTTGAAATCTTCATGCACTATGCAAAAGCTGCATTATCTGGCGGATACAAAAAGCTGAATAGGGCGAATTTATGGCACTATTCGCCTGGGGCAGTCATTAAGGGGCTAATTTATGACTGCAGTGAACTCTTGAAGCCACAGGAGGAGGATAATGCGGGCCTCAAGTCTAATAATAATAATAATAATAGAAGCGGAGTTTGCCACCACTGGCGACCTGTGAAGGCTGGTCTGTACCTCGTCTGCTCCCACTTGCTATAACACGGAACATGTTATCTCCCCCAGTGCGTGTGTTATTGAGGCTATGAATATATTTTATGCTTACTGTAAACTGATTGAGCACTTGTATTTGTCCAGTGTACATGCGACGATGGCGAGTGAGTCTTGTTTAACAGTACATGTGTGAATTTGTGTATTATATTATATATGTATACGTATATGTATCAGAAAATCATGAATCAAATGAATCATGATTTGCATCTCATATGTGCTATGATATGCAAATAACCACAAACTATAACAAAATGTCTTGAAAACTTGCGTGTTCGTCAGACTCTGGTCAGTAATGGCGCCGACGAGACTGCAGGACTCGTAATCTATGTCTGTAAAAAGATATAGTGTCTGTCTGTCTATCCAAGGTTCGAGGCCAGACACTCGTCTCGCCCATCTTTGACGCTTGAGACATGGGGAGTGGCACAGGCCAGTTGACGCTGGTCCAAGGGCCGGAGTGGAAGGGGTCTGATAGCTGAGTGGACAGCGCGCAGGAGCTGTTCATTCATGGGAAAATGAAGGAAATATTGAAGGACAAAATGAACAACTATACTGACAGGGAACAAATTTTCCGTAGAGTAAAATCGGGCATTTTATCTTCCGTAGAATTTCAAATACAGCTGAACGTGAACTCATTTGGGTTACAGCATTACATGTTTTGTTTTAACTTATATTTTTTTTATTCCTCCATTTTCTGATGTGTGGTTTAGTCATCATATCTTCAGCCCCGTTATCGTTATCAAACATCGTCAGGGACATTGGGGGCCCTCGCATCCAGCCCTCGTCCGGGGGTCGAGGACTCATTAAGGTGGAGGTGATAACACCACGCCGCCGCCCGCATCAATCTCCTGTAGTCTCGGGTAATCTGTTCCGTTTTCTGAGAGCAGAGAAACGTTCAAAGTTTCTCTCTTGCGTCTCTCTGTGTGACTCTGACGACCTTCCACCACCAGGAAGGTGTAGATGGTGACGGGGGACGGGACGACCTCCCACCATCAGGAAGGTGTAGATGGTGACGGGGGACGGGACGACCTCCCACCACCAGGAAGGTGTAGATGGTGACGGGGGACGGGACGACCTCCCACCACCAGGAAGGTGTAGATGGTGACGGGACGACCTCCCGCCATTAAGTCTTGCGAGCATTGTTCATAACTGCTGAGAGTTTTATAACAATACTTTTCGAATCCCCTAAACGGGATGATTGTGTTGGGAAGAGGCGGACCGACGCGTAGTCAACCTGGACCACACCTGTGGCCCACCAGTAACTTGCCCGCGTCTAATCATTCAATCCAACACAAGAAATTGGCGATAACTCCATATATCGTTTGATTTATTATTAACTCATAGATGGTCGCCACATGAGACCAGGGTGCAGCATGGCAGGAAGTGCAAAATACCCATATTGAACAGCAGAGGTCAAAGTGATAAATTGACATTGAACGTTAAAGTCGACGAACGTTCTTTAGTTTGGGCTCAAGGCTACTTAAGAGAGAGTACTGATTAACCAACAAGTATACTTCCATCCTGAATATAGTCCAGGACTAAAGTCAACTTTTAGTTGAGGTATGATTTAAGACTACAGTCGTCTCCGGCGGCCACTGTAAAAAAAAATCTTGGGTTATTTAAGCCGAAAAAAATTATTTGTGAATATTTAGTAATATCTTTGCGGCCAATTTTCTTTAGACAGGTTAATTGCTTATTTTAGCAGGATCGGTAAAATTATCACCTGACACAGGTGTGGATATATTATCAGGGATAGTGAGTGGAGACATGGCCTATGTTTCCTGATCCAGCGCCTGTACGACAGGCCTTGGTGGTTGGACTTGGCCCAAACAACGGAAACTCTTGGGCTGCCAGACCAGAAGAAATCCTAAACAGACTACAATTAAAAAAGCATGATTTTGTATAGAGGGGGATGATCATCCACACCCAAACTACACTTGCTCCCCACCGTGGGAGGAGCCTACCTTCAAAATAGTAATAGAAGGTCTTCCGATTAAAAAAAAAGCTGTTTATGATGCAACAATCCAAAGGCGCATCAAAGAAAAGCAAATGAACAGCATTGCAGTAGCAGGAGCCACCCACATCCATCTTTACAGACGGATTCGTTGACACACAGTATGAGAGTGCTGGTGCTGCTCTTTGCACGGACAGCGAACAAGCCTATTGGAGAGTGGGAGCCCGAGGCCAGGCTCGACTTGTGAGAGTTTGGTCCACCAGGCTGTTGCTTGGAGCGGCCCGCAGGCCCACATACCCACCACAGCCCGGTTGGTCCGGCACTCCTTGGAGGAATAAATCTAGTTTCCTCTTGAAAATGTCCACGGTTGTTCCGGCAATATTTCTTATGCTTGCTGGGAGGACGTTGAACAACCGCGGACCTCTGATGTTTATACAGTGTTCTCTGATTGTGCCTATGGCACCTCTGCTCTTCATTGGTTCTATTCTACATTTTCTTCCATGTCGTTCACTCCAGTACGTTGTTATTTTACTGTGTAGATTTGGTACTTGGCCCTCCAGTATCTTCCAGGTGTATATTATTTGATATCTCTCTCGTCTTCTTTCTAGTGAGTACATTTGGAGGGCTTTGAGACGATCCCAATAATTTAGGTGCTTTATTGCGTCTATGCGTGCCGTATATGTTCTCTGTATTCCCTCTATTTCAGCAATCTCTCCTGCTTTGAAGGGGGAAGTGAGTACTGAGCAGTAGCATCAACGGAAACTGAACTGTTTGCCATACAACAGGCATTCGCATATGTGATTGCACAAAACACTAAAATGCAATCATACACACTGACTCAAAAGCTCCACTTCAAATATTAGGAAAAAAAAGCAGTGGAAAGAACGTGGAAATAATTACCACCATTTTGTATCTAGGAGCAGTCGCTAAAGGCAAAGGACTCAACAAAACCCTAAACTGGATCCCATCCCATTAAATGAGAAAGCCGATGAAATTGCTAAATTGGCAACTCGTCATCCAATGATTCACAAAAGAATCCGAGCCTAGAGTACATAAACACCATCACCAAAAAACTTACACATTTCAACAAAACCCATCTACACCATTGAGTAGCAGAAGGTTCGCCCTCTGCAATATTATATCTTCAGGCCACCAAGTTACGACAGGTTTAATATCCAGAAAGGAATCCACAGAGAAACAGCAGTTCGGATATATAGACTACGTCTAGGTTACAGATGCAACTGTAAAATTGTGAATCCAGAGATTGGAATGCATCTTCTGCCAAACAATCACAAAAAAGCCACTACTTCACTATCTCCTGAAATGTGAAGCAACCAAAGACTTTAGAAGGGCTTTAAGAGTCCCTGAATCTTGCAGTAACCACCCTGAAGTCATCAACACTGTCACTCTTCTAGTCAAAAAAGGTGTCCAGCAGCTGGACACCCTCATAAATACTGTCAAGCAGTATCCTTCCCCCCGTGATGTCAGCCACATAGTAAGGATTGACGATTTAAAAGCGACCACAGCACACAGTATATCCTCTCATGACCAAAGAACACATTCACTCCAAAAATCTACCAATTACGGGCTATTCATGCCCGTGCTGCCTCTTGGGTGGCTTAATAGACATGGATGGATTATTACCCATGTCTGGAGACGGGTAATAATTGTTAGTTCGTTCATGGGAAAATGAAGGAAATATTGAAGGACAAAATGAACAAAAGTTCAAGAAAAATTTAATTCTATATGAGTAGACTTCAGAACCACTGGGAAGGATAGAGAAGTGAGAGGGAAGAGGGTGAGAGATCTCACTTGAAGGGATAACGAGCCAAATGTCAGGACAGGAGAGCAGCTAAGTGTGGTAACGCCCCACTAAGTTAACACCGAGAGGTCCTTCTGGTATCGGGGGGGACACAGCCTCACTCACCGCCTTCCTTTTATCAGTAAATACTCTCCTCCACGCCATCAACGTCACAGTTGTGCTGGAGATGTGGCTCTTGCTTCCAATATGTCCGTCCCTTGCCCCTCCCTCCCTCTCTTTTTCCCTCTCTTTCTCTCTCTCTCTCTCTCTCTCTCTCTCTCTGCTAAGAGGACAAAACCGGGAAGATGAAGTGCCTCTTGAAAGTGGCAGTAGAAGGCATGTGTTAATGGAGGAAAGTTGACGGTACAGGAGTCGGGGATATTCACGTTTCTCGAGAACAGGAAAGCTCTTAGTTTTATCCAGGTCATCCCTCCCTTTCCCTAGACTGACGGCGCGGCCACCCATACAGTTACTGACCAAACTCAACGGTGTTTAACCTGCCTATTGTGATGTCCGCGTCATCCATTGTGCTACACCCGGTGTAGGATGGAAGAGGTGGAATCCGTGCGACCTGGATAATGGAATAATGGAAAGGGTAGAATAGTGGTAATTCGTGTGCATGTGCGGGTAGTGAGCGAGAATTGGGACGTGTCGTCCTCCTCCTCTTCCCATTTACTGCATGTCTTTTCATCTCGACCGCAGTGCGGCGTCCTCGCTTCTTGCAGAGTCAGCGTTCGATCTCAGATATTCCAAGTGGTTGAGCACTGTTCCTTCACATCCCATCTCCCCGTCATTCTATTCCTTCCATGTGTCGTCCTCAGGTCGACCCGACATCATTCTACAGCCAGATTCCAGACTTATCCGGCACTTTCTGCAGACACATCTACAGTTCTCCCTTGAAAACTTTGGCCAATGTTCGGGTTGCTGCAGGAGCTAGGGCACCCATCCTCACCCTTGCGGGGGGGGTCTCAAGCACCCGTCAACACCTCCCCAACTATCACCGAAGAATCCCCCCCCCCCCACCATCCCCGCGGGAGGTTGAGAACTTCGCGCCAACAACTGGCGCTCTTGTGAATTTTTAATTTAAGTTTGTTGTGTAATGAGGAACTCTGGAGGCGCACCAACACCTGTTTGCTTACTTTTTGGCCTTTGTTTAAAACTGTTTCTCTGTCTTCATACTCCGGTCTCCCACGTGCGCCTCTTCCCATTCTTCAATCTCAGGCGTAGGTGTGGCGTGGGGTGAGAGGTATGGCTTGAAGTTGGGGTGTTGATGTGGCCCCGATCCTGTCCTGGTCGATGAGACTTTCCTGAAATGTCTATTAAAAAGCACACGTGAGAGTAATCCATTTTGTTCCTGATTACATATTACTAAGGACGGTTTTGAAGGGCGTTGCATCCCAGGATATGTTAACGAACAAACCACATCAGTGGTGATAGTGCCCAGCCAGTCCCTTCAATGTGAAGTTACTTGATATGTGCTCCACTGATGCCATTACTCGCGACAGTAATAGTTTTCTAGCAAAATATATAAATATAAACAATAATATTCTACAATACAGTAAGAGAATATAAAATAGCAGTGGCATTTACCTGAGGACCATCGTGTTCACATACCTCCAGTAGGGGGGGGGGGACAAAGATCCCCTCTTCATTGTTTCTGATTTTGTTTCCAGTTGGAATCTAAACAAAAGTAATGTCTTTTTCCTTACGGCTTCGGCGGGTGGGCGTCACAGGTGCACACTCCATCGTCCACTGTCTGCTGGAGAGACTGCTTCATCCCACCTCCGGGCGAGCAGATGGACCATCTTCGCCCACGTTATCTTCAGAGACCGGGGGGTAATTGCCCCTTTGGAATATTTATTGAAGCACTTAGGATGCCCATGGTGACCACCCCAGTATAAACCGTATGGTGTTTCCGCCGCTGCAGGGTTGGAGCCGTTGTGGGGGGGTCAAGACTGTGCTTGATGCCAGTGGGGGCGGAGACCATTGTGGGGTTGGGGCCAATGTCTATTGGGTCCACGTTGGGGTTGGGGCTATGACGGGGTTGAGATCGGTGGAGGGTTGAGTTAATGCTTTGGTACAAAATTTACCCATCAAAGTTGTTATATTAGTCTTTTGATTAATATTTCCTGATGTTACTCCTGCTCAACAACTTGGACTGGAGGTCAGAGCGACGGTCTCGCTTCATGCAGATCTGCCTTCAATCCCTGAACGTTCAAGGGCTTGTTCCCATTTCCATCACCATACACTTCCTGGTGTTCAACTCCAGTAGCCATTTTCGGACCAAATGTGCTTGTGTGTGTACTCACCTAGATGTGCTTGCGGGGGTTGAGCTCTGGCTCTTTGGTCCCGCCTCTCAACCATCAATCAACAGGTGTACAGGTTCCTGAGCCTATTGGGCTCTATCATATCTGCACTTGAAACTGTGTATGGAGTCAGCCTCCACCACATTACTTCCTAATGCATTCCATTTGTCTACTGCTTTGACACTGAACAAATCTTTCTAGTGTCTCCATGGCTCATTTGGGCACTTCAATATCCACCTGTCCCCCCCCCCCCTAGTGCGTGTGCCCCTTGTGTTAAATAGTTTTTGTCTACCTTATCAATTCCTCTGAGAATCTTGTATGTGGTGATATTGTCCCCCCCTAACTCTTCTGTCTCCCAAGAGACACTGCGTGTGTGTGTGTGTGTGTGTGTGTGTGTGTGTGTGTGTGTGTGTGTGTGTGTGTGTGTGTGTGTGTGTGTGTATGTGTAAATAAATTACAAACTCCACAAAGGAGTGATTTTTCAGTCTAGTGCATCTCGCTTTGCTGCAGAGAAACATGTGTGTTCAGATGTATAATGTATCATATAAAATACACAAATTTCTAGCGCAAACCTCTATTGTGTTGCAGGTGTTAGTTACCTTCTGAAAATTGTAACATTGTATTCTATATACTAAATAAACATCGTCTCTTCCTATACACAGTCCAATCTTACCTAGTAAATATACAACCCGTTCTCGCAAATTTAATAAGTCAATATTGACTTATTAACTACGTGCAACCCGTTCTCGCAAATTCGTAAAGTCAATATTGACTTATTAAATAAGTGCATAGGTGACATACTAAACATAATAGATACCCTTAAAAAGCTTCATAGAAAACACCGACCTTACCTAACCTTGTTAGTATCTTAAGATAAGCATCTTATAGCTTCGTAATTACAATTATTACTTAACCTATTAAAAATATATACATGAAATAGCCATTTGAAATGCCATTTTTTTTTATACTTTATCACTCGGTTGCAATGAGCTCAATTTCAGTAACTGTTTTATAAAATTGTATTCTAAATTAACATGCCAATAAAGAACCTATGTCTTCTTGGTCATAAATATTTCCAGCTTTCCTTTGCTCTAATACTTACCGTTGTCTCCACAGACCTTCCCAGCGGCCGCACCACACAAGATGGCTACCACGAACATCAGCTTGCTGGAGACATTGGGCAACAGTTCCTCGGGGGCGCCAATGATAGAAGATGACGAAGACGTATGCCTGGCCACATACGGAGGCAAGGACAGCGTACCGCCGCTCAAGCTGCCCCAGTTCATCTGTGGGGTCATTCTCACCATCGTTGGCCTCCTGGGGCTGGCCGGAAACCTCATCTCCATCACTATATTGTCAAGGTTCGTGCATGACTGCGGGGAGTTTTTTGTGAACCTGTTCTTGTTCGAAACCGTGAATCTTAACCATACATTTCATTTACCACAAAGTTTTCTTGAAATTAACCGTGTATCTATTTTGCATGTTGGATTTATATGGGCTTGAAGAGTTAACTTTGAATCACGGAAAATTACTCTTCCACTGTTTTTCAGTGCGTTAGTGGCAAGGTGTAGTGAAGCTAACCAAGTTATTCAGTCTCTCGCAACAAAATTGTTCTTAAATTTTACACAGTAATCTTTGATTTGGCTCTTGATTATATCCCCTTTTCAGATGGCATAATCTTTAATCTATAAACTTTTCATTGGTCATTCTGCCCTTCCCTCAGACCCTGTGGTTGTTCTACATACTGCCCTTCCCTCAGACCCAGAGGTTGTTCCTACATAGTTCTCTCCTCAGACCCGAAGGCCCTTCTACACACTGTCCTCCTTTCAGACCCAGGTAGCTCCTACATACTGATCTCCCCTCAGGCTCAGAGGCCGATCTGACATACTGCTCTTTCCTCAGACCCAAGATGCGCTCGTCTATCAACTGCTGCCTGATCGGCCTCACCACCTTCGACATGATTGTCGTCACCACTTCAGTGCTCATGTTTGGAGTCCCCGAAATAGGAGAATACACAAATTCGATGGTGTGGTATACACAGGGGGTGTTCCAGAGAGTGACCCCCTTCATCTTCCCTGTGGCACTCATGGCACAGACGGGTTCTGTGTACCTGACAGTGACAGTTACTGTGGAGCGCTACATAGCCGTGTGCCGACCATTACGAGCACGATCCCTCTGTACTTACGGAAGGGCCAAAATCTACGTCATTAGTGTGGCCCTCTTCTCCGTCCTCTACAACATTCCTAGGTTTTGGGAAGTTTCGTATAAGGTTGGTCATCTACTATTACTACTACATGTTCTCAAATAGCTTAAGATCTGCATTTATGGATATTTAAACACTTGTTAGTTAAGTCTCATAGTTTGCCGTCTCCATAATTACTATTTACGAAGGTCTAACACAGTTGCACTTGATGAAAAAAAGCTTTAAACACTAAAGTAGTAATATATCTACCTTCTATGTCTAATATGAAAAAATGCATCGCATACCCTCGACAAATTACAAACAAAACTATGCACATGTGATTTCATTATAATTAACCATTAATCCCCATCCCCCACACTGACCACTAACCACCCTAGTTAACCAATACCTCAGCATCCATTCCAGCCAACTAGGCAATCCAAAGCTAACCATCACCTTAACAGCCATGCCTATAAGGTTGGCAAATAGTAAACCTGATGGATGCCTACTACTATCAGGTGGCCCCTCCACACCTAGCTAATTGTAACCTGTGTTGGTCACAGGAGTGTAACGTCAAGGAGGCAGAGTTTGTGATCGTGTTGCCGACTGCACTGCGCACACATCCGTACTACATAGAGATCTACATCATGTGGATGTACCTGATTGTCATGTACCTCGTCCCCTTCCTCAGCCTCATGATCTTCAACTTCTTCATCTACAGAGAGGTGGGTGGACACAAGCCTGAACATTTGTCAACACACTAGCACATTTTCTTGTTTTAGTTGCGAGTACAATACATTCTCAGGTTTCCTTTTACTATTTACTAAGAAAACCATTATTATTTTATTACATAATACCCAGTAAAAGAATGATTTCAGAAGAAAAATGACATAACCATGGAATGTTTGTGTAGTTACGATTTTTATAATAGACTTGGAGGGAGGTTACCCAACAGTGCCAAGTAAGTAATCATCAAAAGGAGGCACCAAACCGGGAAAGCTATGTAGCACCATCAAACGTGCAGGATAATCAGAGGGCGCTAAATATCGCCAAGGATGCCAATACGAGAACAGAAACGCATAAGGCGAACGAAATCAAAAGTATCTGAGTCACCAAGAATACTATTGAGGGACAAGTGACCGTGGGGGACGGTCGGAAAACAAGACACACTCGTCACGAAAGTCAGGCCATTCAACAAGGATATGCACAACCGTAAGAGGGACAATGCAATTTGGACAATAAGGAGCTGGGCGGCGCTCCATCAAGTGACCATGAGTTAAGCGAGTATGGCCAATACGCAACCTTGCCTCAGCCGTTTCCCATCGCCGATTACGGTGGGAGGAGGATGGCCACGAGGACACACAACTCTTAAGAGTATGCAGTTTGTTTCCAGTAACAGAAGACCAACAAGCCTGTCAACGGGTAAGGATGGAGGAATGGATAACCGGGTAAAAATCGAAATAAGGAATACCTTTAATATCCTCATGTCAGTCTTTAAGGTCTCATATCTCCAGTCACAACATGGTGCAGGAGAACTGTGCCAATGCTGGCATTTAACGGGTGTTTTTTGACACCCGAACTGTGGTCTTACCAGTGCAGGACAAAAGTAGCTAGGGAAAGTGCCTGCCTCCTGAGAAAGGGCCGCAAATGACGTGTGCCAGTCAGGGCGAGGTTGAAAGTATCATGGGAATCTACACAGCCACTAGGTGCTTATGGATATGTAACTCATCAGGGCATGTATGTTCAGAACAATTATTTTCTAGTACTGTATAATTATTTTCTAATGACAAAACAAAAATGAAGACAAACTCTGATTTGATACTGCTGTATATAAACAAGCAGGAGGTATAGAAATTGATGGCAATTGTCTTTGATGCAGATGTTTTGCTTAGATTTGCATTTTACACAACATTAAATTCTCTTTGCAATCCTCAGGTTCGGGCAGCCAACCATGAACGCCAACAGCTGAGTCGACTTCAGAAGAAGGAGATCGGCCTGGCAGTGATGTTGCTAGTTGTCGTCACAGTCTTCTTCGTCTGTAATGTCCTTGCCTTCATCATCAACATTCTGGAGCTTCTGGGCATCACCATTGAATTGCTAACAAATGCCAGTAACCTCCTTATCACTATAAATTCATCGGTCAACTTCATCATATACTGTATCTTTGGACAAAAGTTCCGGAAATTGTTCCTGAAGATGTTCTGCTCTGGTGTTCTATCTGGTGCAGCAGCAAGGGATGTGGCATTAGACTCGGCAGCCTTTGGCAACAATAGTCTCTATGGAGAATCTCGAACCTTGACAAATGGTAAAATGACTCAAACTAATTCGACTGTCGTCATGGAATGGGTCACACCAGTCTGGTAGAGCAATGCACCCTCACATCCATGACCACCATGGGCACTCTTGCAGAGGCACATTTTGGCGAACCCCTCGCTACTCCAGCGTTCCCTTGGGCGACGCTTCCACTCCAAGAACAAATTCAACTTCCACTCAAAGGACGAACTCCTCCTTCATCTCCACAAGGACAGCTTCCGTGAACCGGCAAGTACCTCCAGAGAATGTCCACATCCTCTGAACAAAACACTCGGTCTTTCCCTTCATGAAGAAATCTGCAGTTCAGCATGTTCAGCTCAGCATGACATCACAAAATTTACATATCAGTTATGGTGGAAAGCACATCACACTGCATATTCTCACTAGGGACTTGGACACTCGGCAAACAAGATGCATTTTCTTAGTTTTTTTTCTCTTGCAAGTTTCATCTTACCCATACATTTCCCATTTTCCTATGGGAATCCCACTGACTAGTAGCTTTATATCTCTGTGGTGCTCGATAAACAACCCCCAATGATTAGTTGAGCTGATGTGGGTGATGCTCTCTGTCAGGGAAGGTTGTTAGTTAATACAGTATGTGTGTGTATATGTATGTATGTATGTATGTATTATATATATATATATATATATATATATATATATATATATATATATATATATATATATATATATATATATATATATATATATATATATATATATATATATATATATTCATTCATTCATTCTTTCCGTGTGTTAGGCGCAACAAGACATTTCAAATTTTACTATTATTAAATTTGTTGCCTCACTCGGGATCCTCTTTTTACATAGTATAGCATAATATGTAAATATACAAGTTGTCAGTACATGGTGCCAGTAGACACTTTTTGAACATACAATAGTAAGAGAAGCCAAATAAGTGGCACGACTCAAAGCAAAATAAGAAATCTGAACCTCAAGGTGATAACTTGTAATGATATGTGTAGCAGTCGTGCAAAGCTGATAATGAAATGTGACATGGTAAAAAGACCATCGGAGAGTGAGACAACATCCCAGCATAGACCAATCTACCAGGCCTTGGAAAAAAAACTGTCAACTGCTATGGTGCTTCACAAAAAAATCCTGATTTATAAGGTTAACTGCCATATTCTCAAGACTATTTTAAATTAGTTAAAAGTACTACAGTACAGGTGATTCAATGAAGTGCTTGATGTATTTGGTAATTAATGTTCTATACCCTTGGAGAACTGACCCTTGTCACAGTATTTGTATAATGTGCAAGAAGTTGAACACAATCAAATATTTAACCGTGGCTCGGAGGCTCATTTTACACAAACGTGTGTTATTGTAGTTTTGTTCTGGGCTCAAATACCAGGGCAAGGTGAATGTGCCTATAGCATGCATATAGATAAGTTAACTAAAAAGAGCCCCAGCAAGCTCACAGGTGCAAAGTGTTGCTTGTTAGGTGTGAAACGAACGTATGAATCATTCCAAGTGATTCTCGAGATATTTACAGAAATTTATTATATATATAAAATAAATTACAAGAGAATTTTGTAAGATGTTACACCCATTATATAAAATCAGAAAGGTCTAAATATTCTTGCTGTGTAAGGTAATCAAGGTACCAGCGCACGACCAGCCATGCTTATGTTCGAGAGAAGACTCGAATTGTATGAAAAGTATGAGAGTCCTTGAGACACATTCAAGCTATAGAGAAATGTATTATCCCTGTTATTTTCGTGTCGCCGACTCTACTGGTGACGCATGCATATTGTTAATATAAGAATTGTGTGATAAGTATTTTTACAGAATATGCATATACATTAAAGTATAACATATACAAAGTATGTGTTAGCTCCATTCCTTATCTCATTACTGTATGTATTATATTTTTTACCTTTGATTGCTGGTATGGTGATATCAGAAAAATTATAAGAAATATGTACATTAATAAATAGAGAATATTAGAAAAGTCTAGTCAAAATAAAAAGAAAAATGTATCGAAGACAATAAGTACAGTATAATTGGAGTAAATTGATAGAAATACTGAATTATTTATAATGCTCAGTGAAATTCTTTGTAAAATTATGCAGAGATTTGTAAAATTCCTTCTTATTTAGGTTGCAAGTAGTATGTGAGACAGCTAAACAATGGATTAAATCCAATATTATGAAAATTTTGTATTACCTAGCATGAGTGAGTTGCTAAATACTGTGTGATAGCCAATATCCTTGCCTGTGCTCGAATTAAGGTTATTGACAATCATGTGACGGTCATATATATATACAGAATATATATGTGTGTATGTATGTAAAGCCACACTGGTCTTGTGGATCTTGTTTAGCTCTGTGAAGTGTAAATATGAATGAAATATGGAATTGCAATATTGGTGGGGTGAGTAGTGTAAGGTCTCCATGTACATGTGATATAAAGTGTTTACTGTTGTTGGAGAGTGACCCATGTTGATGATAGGTTGGTAGTTTTTGCACACCCATACAAGCATTAACACAAACCCCCACCCCCCCTCATCCCCCCCACACACACACACACCATTATTAGTGATCATAGACAAGGTCTGTCCTTTGACATAGATCACCTTCCCATGTGATATATACTTGTATGACTGTCATGAACCTAATATTAACTACAGCTCCAGATGCTTTTGCTCTAGAAGGTACACTTGCCCTCTAAAAGTATACACGGTCTTGGGAGGTTCACCTGGCCCACATGATGTACCTTCACAACATACACCTGACCTCGGGAAATAATGTCCTTGGAAGACACAAAGTTAGGAGGTACAAGTCCTAGGATATGCACCAGTCCTATAAAACAAATGTCACTCCTTGGAAGGTTTAGCTGTCCATGGAAAGTGCACCTGCTGTCAGGACATACACCATATTTTTAACTATTTTTTTCCAGAATGAATACCTGTTTGGTAGGTGCATCCATCTTTGTGAGGCAAATTTGTCTCAAGGATGCAATTTATCCTTGAGAGACAAACTTGTTGTTAAGTAGGTGCACCTGTAATAGAAAGGTTTATATACTGTATGTTATTAATGGGCACACCTATCCTAGCAACAAATCTGAGCATTAAAAAAAGATTCAAGATATGAAACTGCTACTCCTACAAATTGGTTTGAGTAGAATACAGTATTCCATTTTAATTTGTGTACGTTTTAACTCTTACCATGTAATGCCACTGTTACTTGCTCAGATTTCCCACAAAGCTGGAAATTTAATTTTATGATATATTACCAAATCTCAACATAATTTATCGATGCCTTTACTTACTACTTATGAACTCAATTATGTTAACTCAAATTTTGACACCAATTGATATAAATCAGCCTTAAGTACCAGTGGATACACACTACCCGAGGAACACTTTCTTATGGATAATTATTTTTGCCATTTATGTACTAAAAGAAAGTTATGCATTTTATATTTTCTTAGCAAATCTATATTCATTATTTGTAATCAAAATGTGTCATTAATCTATGTATTTCTATTGCCGTTTATATTGGGACAAGGGAGAGGGGATTCAAGGGAAACTAATACATGTTTTAACATTTCATATTGCAACCCACTGGAAGTAGCATCAACATCCTCACTGCTCTACTCGTAATATGTAAGCCAGTCACATTAACAAACCATGATCACAGGTGCTAGTTAGGAACTTGATTATGTACTGTGCCAGTGGACTGTCCTCGGGTTGTCCTGTATGGGACGCACAGGGCTTCAACTCCCTAGCCAGCACTTGCTGATGTTAGGTTTGCATGTCTCTACACCATACTTGTACTATTATAACCTTGATGTTTTCATCTTTCACTTTTACTCTTATTGTGACATTAACATCCTCTTTGTGATTTTGTTATCACCCAGATATTACGGTTTTTGTATGCCAATGCCACGTCTACGATGGCGACACGTTTTATCTCCTATCACTTATGTCATTATCTCGTGTTGTTGTCAATGATGAAATAATCAGTTTGCATTTCTGATACACATTTTCATGCCACTGTCACTACTTAATGTCACTTATCTAACCTACTGTCTTCTAAATGCCAATCATGTTCTCATCATTAACACATTGCCTTCACCATCATCTTGGAGTACACCAAAGATCACTTTGATTAACCCTTGTGTAGAAAAGAAAAAAAAAAAAAAAAGCTTGACCTCTGTCTGGGGAACCTAGGTCGCCTGCACACCCACCCACATACTCAGCGCTGTGATGTACTCGCTAAAAGCATAATCATATACATCTTCCAATGACCTAGTCTGCAAGGTATTACCACTCTGGTGCTGTCTGCAACTTCTATAGGAAGAAAATCTAAGAAATTAAAAAAAATCAGAGGAATCTGATTTAAAGTACTGAATTGTATTTGTGAATGCAGACATAGGTTGTACTTTAAAATACTGTACACACACACACACACAAATCACACAATTACTTAAGTGTAGTTACAGGATGAGAGCTATGCTCGTGGTGTCCCGTCTTCCCAGTACAGTACTCTTTGTTGTATAACGCTTTGAAAGTACTGACGGTTTTGGCCTCCACCACCTTCTCAATTAGCTTCTTCCAACAGTCTACCACTCTGTTTGCAAAAGAAAACTTTCTAATGTTTTTACGGCACCCTTGTTTCCTTAGCCTGAATCAGTGTCACTTAGGTAATTACACATACAGTATAAGAATAGGAAGTAGAATAAGAATAGACAGTAATGGAGGTACACTTGAGGCAGAGCCAGTGGGGTAGGATGATGCACCCGGCCCCGGGGAAAAGTGGGGAGACATTCCCCCAGGGCCGTCTACCAAGCTTCCTCCTACCCCATCCACCATGCCTCATGATTTACACCCTCCAGGTCCCACCCACCACATGTTGACAGCCTCTTCCTTCCCCCTTCTACCATGCCTAATGATGACCACCCTCATCTGTCACGCCCACCACGCCTTAATGACATCCTGCATCACACCTTCCAATGCACCACACAAAGAGTGCATAAAACTACACCTTCCTCATGTACAATGCATGATGATGCACAGACCCAGCATGCTTGCAGCTATCAAGAGTTGAGAAGGTGGGACCTTGCTATGGCTAAAACAAACCCTTTGGTCAAGTTTTATTGACTTATCTGCTGAAATCTAGACTACTGCTTTTTTTATGTACATAAAACTTAAAAGTATTAGATAATTAATAAAAAAATACTTATACATTATTTAAGGATATTTATATTTGAAGCAGATTTCCACAATTCTTATCATGGGTTTATCCCCAGTAGCATTAGATCCATTTAAAGAATACCTCTTTACAGTACTACAAACTTTATTTTGTGACAAACAGAAATCACTTTTGAATAATTTACCAAGCCTGCATTTTCTACTATAAAGGCAAAAATATAGACCAGGCTTAAAGGTCTGTATTGCTCAACTAGTCAATCTTTCAATCACTTGCCAAAATGTAGGCCTCTATTGACAGTAAACAGGCTATGGTGTGATTGTCAGTCCCATATACCAGCAAGTGTCCCACCTCGGAATCAAAAACTAAAATAGAAATCAAACGGACAGAAGGTCGAAGCTTTTTATACCTGAACATGCTTAGTTCCCAAAACCCACCTCTCTTGGCACCCTCTCTGTGTACTGGGTGTGGTGCAGTGGAAAACATCCATGCTGGGTAACCTACTGGGTGCTGTGCAAAGCTTTGGATGTACATCACCATCCCAAACACATGACTAACTGTACTTATATACTTAGTCTTTTCGCTCACTGTACAATTGTTTTCAATAGAAGATGGAAAAAAAGTGTATTATTTCCATACCATGAAAAGAAATTAAAAGTTTTAAGAACACAACCTGTTTATTGTGCATTTCACATTCCTTGTGTAATTGACTGAGCTACCACTTAAATAATTTACAACTATAGTACTGGGATAGGCCCAGCTAGAATGAGGACTGTCTGCAGCCACTCTCCATCGACTTGTGTACAATGTGTGCACTTTTATTATTAGAAAGCATATCTCTATACCCTCAATGCCAATGCTCATTCATCAGGAAATAAACAAACTTCCAAATGCTTGAATATTGCAATAAAGCATTCAATTTGGTCATTTTTATATATGTAATGTATAAATATGATGAAGACAGGCAGAAGAGAGTCCTGGAAGGAGCAGCAGAGGCACCTCCACACTGCCTTTCCTTCTCTTATGTAAACTTTGAGACATCAACACTTGTAAGTAATAACACTAACAGTACTTTTTTCAGGGAATGTTATCAAATGTATCCTTTATTTTGTGATCCGTGTTAAAATCCCATTGACGCAAACATGATGAAGTGAAACTACAGTATGTTTCTGCGACACCTACGAAACGTGTTTTTTGTAATATATGTACTGTACTTAATATTATCTAATGATTACTTTAAAATAATCATATTGTACCTTGACACCTTTGTCACTTGCCATACTCTGATGGCCAATATTAATTCAGCTTCCTCCACATTTCCCAGAACATTTCAAATACTCCTAGAATATCACAAACCCATTTATCTGACAAAATTTACATGACTGTCCATGCCCAGCTTTCTGAACACCCTACAATACCATATCTTCAACACACACCTACAACCAGCCCACCCAATTCAAGCCACATATAAGTCCAATCTGTTATGTTGGCCATGCCCAGTGCCCAGAGATACA